>NC_092086.1:114481595-114559095 GCF_045679555.1 Salvelinus alpinus | reverse complement strand
GACTGTCTACTGTCTATAACACAAGTATCGAACCCAGGACTGTCTACTGCCTACAACACAAGTATCTAACCCAGGACTGTCTACTGTCTACAACACAAGTATCTAGCCCAGGACTGTCTACTGTCTATAACACAAGTATCGAACCCAGGACTGTCTACTGCCTACAACACAAGTATCTAGCCCAGGACTGTCTACTGCCTACAACACAAGTATCTAACCCAGGACTGTCTACTGCCTACAACACAAGTATCTAACCCAGGACTGTCTACTGCCTACAACACAAGTATCTAACCCAGGACTGTCTACTGTCTACAACACAAGTATCTAGCCCAGGACTGTCTACTGTCTACAACACAAGTATCTAGCCCAGGACTGTCTACTGCCAACAACACAAGTATCCAGCCCAGGACTGTCTACAACACAAGTATCTAACCCAGGACTGTCTACTGTCTATAACACAAGTATCCAGCCCAGGACTGTCTACTGTCTACAACACAAGTATCTAGCCCAGGACTGTCTACTGTCTATAACACAAGTATCTAGCCCAGGACTGTCTACTGCCAACAACACAAGTATCCAGCCCAGGACTGTCTACAACACAAGTATCTAGCCCAGGACTGTCTACTGTCTACAACACAAGTATCTAACCCAGGACTGTCTACTGTCTATAACACAAGTATCTAACCCAGGACTGTCTACAACACAAGTATCTAACCCAGGAGTGTCTACTGCCTACAACACAAGTATCCAGCCCAGGACTGTCTACTGCCTACAACACAAGTATCCAGCCCAGGACTGTCTACTGCCTACAACACAAGTATCTAGCCCAGGACTGTCTACTGCCAACAACACAAGTATCTAGCCCAGGACTGTCTACTGCCAACAACACAAGTATCTAGCCCAGGACTGTCTACTGCCAACAACACAAGTATCTAGCCCAGGACTGTCTACTGCCAACAACAGAAACTGTAGAACATGCCGAACATAGAGAATAACTCATATTATTTCTATGCCTAGATAATACATGTACGTTGTTTAAAACACCCTTGTGAAAGTCTCAGTCAGAAATGAGAGAATAAACCCTGTATGGTGAACCAGAGGCTTGTAGAATCATGAATTCTGAGTCTTCAGTTCAGCGGGGAGGCAGATAGACTAGTGGTTAGACAGTTGGACTAGTAACCGGAAAGGTTGCAAGATCGAATCCCAGAGCTGACAAGGTAAAAAATATGTTGTTCTTCCCCTGAACAAGGCAGATAACCCACTTTTCCTAGGTCGTCATTGAAATTACGTATTTGTTCTTAACTGACTTGCCTAGTTAAATAAAGGTTAATATTTTTTAAATTAAATAAATTGTTCACTGGAAGTGGGGTCCTGTGTACTCTGGGCATTACTGACTCAAATGTATGAAATAAGTGGAAAAGATTCATTCTTTTGACTGAAACGAGTCGAAAAGATTCATTCTTTTGACTGAAACGAGTCGAAAAGATTCATTTTTTTGACAAACGAGTCGAAAAGATTCATTCTTTTGACTGAAACGAGTCGAAAAGATTCATTTTTTTGACAAACGAGTCGAAAAGATTCATTCTTTTGACTGAAACGAGTCGAAAAGATTCATTCTTTTGACTGAAACGAGTCGAAAAGATTCATTTTTTTGACAAACGAGTCGAAAAGATTCATTCTTTTGACTGAAACGAGTCGAAAAGATTCATTTTTTTGACAAACGAGTCGAAAAGATTCATTCTTTTGACTGAAACGAGTCGAAAAGATTCATTCTTTTGACTGAAACGAGTCGAAAAGATTCATTCTTTTGACTGAAACGAGTCAAAAAGATTCATTTTTTTGACAAACGAGTCGAAAAGATTCATTCTTTTGACTGAAACGAGTGAAAAAGATTCATTTTTTTGACAAACGAGTGGAAAAGATTCATTCTTTTGACAAACGAGTCGAAAAGATTCATTCTTTTGACTGAAACGAGTCGAAAAGATTCATTCTTTTGACTGAAACGAGTGTAAAGCTAGTCTCTATGTCATTCTTTTGACTGAAACGAGTAGAACAAATTAATTCCTTTGACTGAAACGAGTCGAAAAGATTAATTCCTTTGACTGAAACGAGTCGAAAAGATTCATTCTTTTGACTGAAACGAGTCGAAAATATTCATTTTTTTGACAAACGAGTCGAAAAGATTCATTATTTTGACTGAAACGAGTCGAAAAGATTCATTTTTTTGACAAACGAGTCGAAAAGATTCATTCTTTTGACTGAAACGAGTCGAAAAGATTCATTCTTTTGACTGAAACGAGTCGAAAAGATTCATTCTTTTGACTGAAACGAGTCGAAAAGATTCATTTTTTTGACAAACGAGTCGAAAAGATTCATTCTTTTGACTGAAACGAGTCAAAAAGATTCATTTTTTTGACAAACGAGTCGAAAAGATTCATTCTTTTGACTGAAACGAGTCGAAAATATTCATTTTTTTGACAAACGAGTCGAAAAGATTCATTATTTTGACTGAAACGAGTCGAAAAGATTCATTTTTTTGACAAACGAGTCGAAAAGATTCATTCTTTTGACTGAAACGAGTCGAAAAGATTCATTCTTTTGACTGAAACGAGTCGAAAAGATTCATTCTTTTGACTGAAACGAGTCGAAAATATTCATTTTTTTGACAAACGAGGCGAAAAGATTCATTCTTTTGACTGAAACGAGTCGAAAAGATTCATTTTTTTGACAAACGAGTGGAAAAGATTCATTCTTTTGACAAACGAGTCGAAAAGATTCATTCTTTTGACTGAAACGAGTCGAAAATATTCATTTTTTTGACAAACGAGTCGAAAAGATTCATTATTTTGACTGAAACGAGTCGAAAAGATTCATTTTTTTGACAAACGAGTCGAAAAGATTCATTCTTTTGACTGAAACGAGTCGAAAAGATTCATTCTTTTGACTGAAACGAGTCGAAAAGATTCATTTTTTTGACAAACGAGTCGAAAAGATTCATTCTTTTGACTGAAACGAGTAGAAAAGATTCATTTTTTTGACAAACGACTGGAAAAGATTCATTCTTTTGACAAACGAGTCGAAAAGATTCATTCTTTTGACTGAAACGAGTCGAAAAGATTCATTCTTTTGACTGAAACAAGTCGAAAAGATTCATTCTTTTGACTGAAACGAGTCGAAAAGATTCATTCTTTTGACTGAAACGAGTGTAAAGCTAGTCTCTATGTCATTCTTTTGACTGAAACGAATAGAACAAATTAATTCCTTTGACTGAAACGAGTCGAAAAGATTAATTCCTTTGACTGAAACGAGTCGAAAAGATTCATTCTTTTGACTGAAACGAGTCGAAAAGATTCATTTTTTTTACTGAAACGAGTCGAAAATATTCATTCTTTTGACTGAAACGAGTCGAAAAGATTCATTCTTTTGACTGAAACGAGTCGAAAAGATTCATTCTTTTGACTGAAACGAGTCGAAAAGATCAGAGTCAGTAAAAAGAGTTGAACTTCCCAATTCACTTAAAAAGAAACGGAAGAAGATAATGTTCCTATCCCTAAAGAACACCGACACACTCACGATACAAGTGTCAGATACACAGAAATAGTTCCCTACAGCTCCTGGTGGATCCAATTACCGACACCTTCAAACAGTAAATTGCTCTTGCAAAGAGAGGCTGTTTGCCCTGTTGCCACGTCTCTGTCCAAAGCTGATTGTGTAACAACGATACAGTGCACCATCTCCTATCTGTCCATGAGTATTTATATTCCAGGGTGTAGATAGACCCATTAGTTTGGCCCTCATAGAACCTAACCAGCATTTATGGTTCACGTGGAACGTGTAAAGTGTCTCTATGTCAGTCTCTATGTCAGTGTAAAGCTAGTCTCTATGTAAGTGTAGAGCTAGTCTCTATGTCAGTGTAAAGCTAGTCTCTATGTCCGTGTAAAGTGTCTCTATGTCAGTGTAAAGCTAGTCTCTATGTCAGTGTAAAGCTAGTCTCTATGTCCGTGTAAAGTGTCTCTATGTCAGTGTAAAGCTAGTCTCTATGTCAGTGTAAAGCTAGTCTCTATGTCAGTGTAAAGTGTCTCTATGTCAGTCTCTATGTCAGTGTAAAGCTAGTCTCTATGTCAGTGTAAAGCTAGTCTCTATGTCCGTGTAAAGCTAGTCTCTATGTCAGTGTAAAGCTAGTATCTATGTCAGTGTAAAGTGTCTCTATGTCCGTGTAAAGCTAGTCTCTATGTCCGTGTAAAGCTAGTCTCTATGTCCGTGTAAAGCTAGTATCTATGTCAGTGTAAAGTGTCTCTATGTCCGTGTAAAGCTAGTCTCTATGTCAGTGTAAAGTGTCTCTATGTCCGTGTAAAGCTAGTCTCTATGTCCGTGTAAAGCTAGTCTCTATGTCAGTGTAAAGCTAGTCTCTATGTCAGTGTAAAGTGTCTCTATGTCCGTGTAAAGCTAGTATCTATGTCCGTGTAAAGCTAGTCTCTATGTCAGTGTAAAGCTAGTCTCTATGTCAGTGTAAAGTGTCTCTATGTCCGTGTAAAGCTAGTCTCTATGTCCGTGTAAAGCTAGTCTCTATGTCAGTGTAAAGTGTCTCTATGTCAGTCTCTATGTCCGTGTAAAGCTAGTCTCTATGTCCGTGTAAAGCTAGTCTCTATGTCAGTGTAAAGTGTCTCTATGTCCGTGTAAAGCTAGTCTCTATGTCCGTGTAAAGCTAGTCTCTATGTCCGTGTAAAGCTAGTCTCTATGTCCGTGTAAAGCTAGTCTCTATGTCCGTGTAAAGCTAGTCTCTATGTCAGTGTAAAGCTAGTCTCTATGTCCGTGTAAAGCTAGTCTCTATGTCCGTGTAAAGCTAGTCTCTATGTCCGTGTAAAGCTAGTCTCTATGTCCGTGTAAAGCTAGTCTCTATGTCCGTGTAAAGCTAGTCTCTATGTCAGTGTAAAGCTAGTCTCTATGTCAGTGTAAAGCTAGTCTCTATGTCCGTGTAAAGCTAGTCTCTATGTCAGTGTAAAGCTAGTCTCTATGTCAGTGTAAAGCTAGTCTCTATGTCCGTGTAAAGCTAGTCTCTATGTCAGTGTAAAGCTAGTCTCTATGTCCGTGTAAAGCTAGTCTCTATGTCAGTGTAAAGCTAGTCTCTATGTCAGTGTAAAGCTAGTCTCTATGTCAGTGTAAAGCTAGTCTCTATGTCCGTGTAAAGCTAGTCTCTATGTCTGTGTAAAGCTAGTCTCTATGTCCGTGTAAAGCTAGTCTCTATGTCCGTGTAAAGCTAGTCTCTATGTCAGTGTAAAGCTAGTCTCTATGTCAGTGTAAAGCTAGTATCTATGTCAGTGTAAAGCTAGTCTCTATGTCCGTGTAAAGCTAGTCTCTATGTCCGTGTAAAGCTAGTCTCTATGTCCGTGTAAAGCTAGTCTCTATGTCCGTGTAAAGCTAGTCTCTATGTCAGTGTAAAGTGTCTCTATGTCCGTGTAAAGCTAGTCTCTATGTCCGTGTAAAGCTAGTCTCTATGTCCGTGTAAAGCTAGTCTCTATGTCCGTGTAAAGCTAGTCTCTATGTCCGTGTAAAGCTAGTCTCTATGTCCGTGTAAAGCTAGTCTCTATGTCAGTGTAAAGCTAGTCTCTATGTCCGTGTAAAGCTAGTCTCTATGTCCGTGTAAAGCTAGTCTCTATGTCCGTGTAAAGCTAGTCTCTATGTCCGTGTAAAGCTAGTCTCTATGTCCGTGTAAAGCTAGTCTCTATGTCAGTGTAAAGCTAGTCTCTATGTCCGTGTAAAGCTAGTCTCTATGTCCGTGTAAAGCTAGTCTCTATGTCCGTGTAAAGCTAGTATCTATGTCCGTGTAAAGCTAGTCTCTATGTCCGTGTAAAGCTAGTCTCTATGTCCGTGTAAAGCTAGTCTCTATGTCCGTGTAAAGCTAGTCTCTATGTCCGTGTAAAGCTAGTCTCTATGTCAGTGTAAAGCTAGTATCTATGTCCGTGTAAAGCTAGTCTCTATGTCCGTGTAAAGCTAGTCTCTATGTCCGTGTAAAGCTAGTATCTATGTCCGTGTAAAGTGTCTCTATGTCCGTGTAAAGCTAGTCTCTATGTCCGTGTAAAGCTAGTCTCTATGTCAGTGTAAAGCTAGTCTCTATGTCCGTGTAAAGCTAGTCTCTATGTCCGTGTAAAGCTAGTCTCTATGTCAGTGTAAAGCTAGTCTCTATGTCCGTGTAAAGCTAGTCTCTATGTCCGTGTAAAGTGTCTCTATGTCCGTGTAAAGCTAGTATCTATGTCCGTGTAAAGCTAGTCTCTATGTCCGTGTAAAGCTAGTCTCTATGTCCGTGTAAAGCTAGTATCTATGTCCGTGTAAAGTGTCTCTATGTCTGTGTAAAGCTAGTCTCTATGTCCGTGTAAAGCTAGTCTCTATGTCAGTGTAAAGCTAGTCTCTATGTCCGTGTAAAGCTAGTCTCTATGTCCGTGTAAAGCTAGTCTCTATGTCCGTGTAAAGCTAGTCTCTATGTCAGTGTAAAGCTAGTCTCTATGTCCGTGTAAAGCTAGTCTCTATGTCAGTGTAAAGCTAGTCTCTATGTCCGTGTAAAGCTAGTATCTATGTCAGTGTAAAGCTAGTCTCTATGTCAGTGTAAAGCTAGTCTCTATGTCCGTGTAAAGCTAGTATCTATGTCAGTGTAAAGCTAGTCTCTATGTCAGTGTAAAGCTAGTCTCTATGTCCGTGTAAAGCTAGTCTCTATGTCAGTGTAAAGCTAGTCTCTATGTCAGTGTAAAGCTAGTCTCTATGTCCGTGTAAAGCTAGTCTCTATGTCAGTGTAAAGCTAGTATCTATGTCCGTGTAAAGCTAGTATCTATGTCAGTGTAAAGCTAGTCTCTATGTCAGTGTAAAGCTAGTCTCTATGTCCGTGTAAAGCTAGTCTCTATGTCAGTGTAAAGCTAGTATCTATGTCCGTGTAAAGCTAGTATCTATGTCAGTGTAAAGCTAGTCTCTATGTCAGTGTAAAGCTAGTCTCTATGTCAGTGTAAAGCTAGTCTCTACTTAGTAACCTTGCACCACTAATCGTTCTTTCTATTACCATTCTCTCAGGTAGTTTTCAGTCTCCAGCATTTAAGAGATTATTAACTAATATGCGATTTAAAGGACCCTCCGGTTAACCCTGCCTTCTAGTTCACCTTTAACCCACACTGTAAATACCTGGATGGGTGTGGAACAGGGAGATCCCACCCCTAGGCCCCAGCATAACCTGCAGTCTAACACTGCAGACACATCAGTTAGTTAGCTGTAACAGCTTTAAAAACAATACATCACAGGCTAAAACCACAGTACATTTTTGTCCTTCCAAGACTGATCTCTAAGAGGATATCGTTGTGTAATAACGTGTTTCCATCCTGTACCAGTCTCAGTAATTTAACCGATAACTCAATTACAAAGCCAGTATTTTACATTGATGTTTAGAACAAGATATTGGTTGAACTACAACTATTGATGCTGCTAGGAAAGTACACTCTTCAAAAAAAGGGTTCTACAGCTGTCTCCGTACGAGCACCCTTAAAGGGTTCTACAGCTGTCTCCGTAGGAACACCCTTAAAGGGTTCTACATGGAACCAAAAAAAGGGTACTTCAAAGTGTTATCCTATGGGGACAGTCGAAGAACTCTTTCAGGTTCTAGATAGCACCTTTTTCCCCCCTAAGAGCGTAGTATGGACACTCCAGTGACGGCAGGATTGTGTGATCAACAACACATTCCATTCCGTGTAGAAGATATGACATTAGTCCTCAACTAAATCCCAAGTTTCCTGCTAAGGCTTCTCACTAACCACACCAACAACACCACAAACAGCAACAACAATAACACAAACACTGACAACAACAACAACAACACCAACAACAACACCAACACCAACAACACCACCACCAACAACACCACCACCAACAACACCAACACCACCACCACCACCACAAACACCAACAACACCACCACCACCACAAACACCAACAACACCAACACCAACAACACCACCACCAACAACACCAACACCACCACAAACACCAACAACACCAACAACACCAACACCACAAACAACAACAACACCAACAACACCACAAACACCAACAACAACAGCAGCAACATAACATCTCACCTCTAAGAATGCTTCATAGACATACAGCCAGTCAGTTCTTCAGTGTTAACCTGTCACTATGAACATACCTAAGATATACCGCTGTCACTGTGACGTCTGGTTGGGTAGGGTTGGTTAGGGGAGGGTACACCCCACCCTGTAGGGGAGTGGACTGGAGTTCTCTGCTCTGTCTGTGACTATGACTCACCTCTGTGGTATTTAGTTCTAGATATTCTTTCCCTACATAGTGCACTACATTTGATCAGATCTAATGGGCCCTGGTCTAAAGTAGTGCACTATATAGGGAATAGGGTGCACTTTCAGACCCTAGAGAGTGGCTCCTGAACCCTGACCCTACTCCCTGAGGCTCCTGAACCCTGACCCTACTTCCTGAGGCTCCTGAACCCTGACCCTACTCCCTGAGGCTCCTGAACCCCGGTGTTAGTATTAAAGGTCCAGTAAAACACGGGGTACACGCTGGCCCTCAAGAGGACACGTATGTCCCTCCAGTATTCCATGATTGTGACGGCATTGCGACTTAAAAAAGTATCTCTGTGAAAGCGTAGTTGTTACATTTTAGTCATTTCAGCAGTTGCTCTTATCCAGAGTTAAGGGTTAAGTGGGGCGGCAGGGTAGCCTAGTGGTTAGAGCGTCAGACTAGTAACCGAAAAGGTTGCAAGATCAAATCCCCGAGCTGACAAGATACAAATCTGTCGTTCTGCCCCTGAACAAGGGGCACTGTTTCTAGGCCGTCATTGAAAATAAGAATTTGTTCTTAACTGACTTGCCTACTTAAATAAAGGTAAAATAAATAAAAACAAGTGCCTTGCTCAAGGGCACATCAACAGATTTTTCACCTAGTCGTCTCAGAGATTTGAACCAACAACCTTTTGGTTACTGGCCCAACTCTCTGAACGCTCCCTACTACCTCTACTGAGAAAAAAACATGGCTTTCCTCTGGATGAACTATATGGAACCATGGTAACAGAGTTTAATGAAGCAATGAAGGCCTGGGAGATGACAGCACAGAGAGAGATCGCTCAGGTTTATCATTAAACAGGTGCTGCTAGGGAACCACTCCCTCACACACAGCAGTGGACATCAGCCCCCTGATAAGATTAAACACTTCAAACGAATGACAGCGCACGCCACTCTCACTTCAAGACTATGGCTATCTATGTGCCGGTATGATAGCTAGAGAGGTAATCGTTTTTAAATTTTTTATATAGTATCTTTGAGACTCAAAAAACATAGGTAATGACATAGTGTCAAACACAGTTCACATCTACGTCATTTAGCAGACGCTCTTATCCAGAGCGACTTACAGTAGAGTGCATACATTTTATTACATTTTACATACTGAAACAAGGATATCCCTACCGGCCAAACCCTCCCTAAACCGGACAACGCTATGCCAATTGTGCATCGCCCCACGGACCTCCCGGTTGCGGCCGGCTGCGACAGAGCCTGGGCGTGAACCCAGAGACTCTGGTGGCGCAGCTAGCACTGCGATGCAGTGCCCTAGACCACTGCGCCACCCGGGAGACCGAGATCTTAATAACAATCAGAGGGGAAATCCAATCCTCTTCACTGGATCCAATCCAAACATCCTTTTATGGGAAACCTGGTCTGTTATATGAAATCAGATGACGGATTGGTGGTTGACTCCATTTAAACAGCTGCTGCTAATAGTTTGGGACATTCTGTAGTGACTCTTCATAACAGGACAACTATTTCTCTTCATTAAAAGCCAAACAAACAAACAAACAAAAGAAGGGTCAGAAATCAGAAGAGTCAAGAGTCCTCTAACAAGTGCAGACACATGATTACAAAGCTGAGAGCTCCACAGACAGTTTCATGTTCAGGAGTGTTGCTATTCTCTTGAAGTCTTTAAAGATCTAGATCCTGAGGAAAGATGACCTCGTTTAGTAAGACGGCATTGGATAGCACTCTCGAGGTACACAGAGAGACACATGGCAGAGTCTAGACTCTCTAGGTACACAGAGAGACACATGGCAGAGTCTAGACTCTCTAGGTACACAGAGAGACACATGGTGGAGTCTAGACTAGGTACACAGAGAGACACATGGCGGAGTCTAGACTCTCTAGGTACACAGAGAGACACATGGTGGAGTCTAGACTCTCTAGGTACACAGAGAGACACATGGTGGAGTCTAGACTCTCTAGGTACACAGAGAGACACATGGCGGAGTCTAGACTCTCTAGGTACACAGAGAGACACATGGCGGAGTCTAGACTCTCTAGGTACACAGAGAGACACATGGTGGAGTCTAGACTCTCTAGGTACACAGAGAGACACATGGTGGAGTCCAGACTCTCTAGGTACACAGAGAGACACATGGCAGAGTCTAGACTCTCTAGGTACACAGAGAGACACATGGTGGAGTCCAGACTCTCTAGACAGATCTAGTGCTTTTAGTATGTGTAGACGACGCCAGGTCTCAGGTCTGTGCAGGGTTGGGCACTATCACCTCCTTCCTCTCGTCTTTCTCCCCCCATCCTCCACTCCTCTACCCAAACTTCAACTCAGTAGAGCTGTCAGTGTTTCCCACCAACCTGCGGTTTCTCAGCGTGGACACAAGTATAACTGGAATACTCTTATTCAAACCAGCTTCGTCCGTAATAAGCAATTGGTGACCATATTTACATATTAACGATAACTTCTTTCAGATGCCAAATTGGTCCCTCGAGGAACTGAAGAACACGACAAAAAAGAACATCTGATGGTAAATATGTCAAGATGATGAAATACAGAAATAGACTCCAATAGAAGAAGCATACGGTCCTTCACATTTCTCACAGCTATTAAACCCACACAGAGCACACGTGTTTGGCTTGGAAATACTAGAGAGACGGTCGATGAGTTATCCATAGCGTTATTACCACCACTATCATTGCCATCACATTGCAATGACCTCTGTGAAATTAGCAGAACCGGTTTTGAAGTGAGTTAAACCTACATACAGTACGTTCAAAGTGTAACAGTGAAACTCAAACCCATCCACTTGTCATGGCCAGAAGCAAGAAAATAAACCTAAGACAAGCAGTGTTAGAGATCTTTATTAATTTAAGGGCCCTATGTCCCTCCAGGAACCATGATGATTAAGGGCCCTATGTCCCCTCAGGAACCATGACGATTAAGGGCCCTATGTCCCCTCAGGAACCATGACGATTAAGGGCCCTATGTCCCTCCAGGAACCATGATGATTAAGGGCCCTATGTCCCTCCAGGAACCATGACGATTAAGGGCCCTATGTCCCTCCAGGAACCATGATGATTAAGGGCCCTATGTCCCCTCAGGAACCATGACGATTAAGGGCCCTATGTCCCCTCAGGAACCATGACGATTAAGGGCCCAATGTCCCCTCCAGGAACCATGACGATTAAGGGCCCTATGTCCCCTCCAGGAACCATGACGATTAAGGGCCCTATGTCCCCTCAGAAACCATGACGATTAAGGGCCCTATGTCCCCTCAGAAACCATGACGATTAAGGGCCCTATGTCCCTCCAGGAACCATGACGATTAAGGGCCCTATGTCCCCTCAGGAACCATGACAATTAAGGGCCCTATGTCCCCTCAGGAACCATGACGATTAAGGGCCCTATGTCCCTTCAGGAACCATGACGATTAAGGGCCCTATGTCCCCTCAGGAACCCTGACGATTAAGGGCCCTATGTCCCTCCAGGAACCATGACGATTAAGTAAATAGGAAAATAAGTATGTCCAAAGTGAACAAGAAACAATATGAGGAAGGTGTGGTTCAAATTCATTCTCTACATACCAGCCCAGCAGACACCCTCCTTCTCTACATACCAGCCCAGCAGACAGAGAGAGACGTTTGATGAGTTGTCCATCCCGTTATTACCACCCCTATCATTACTATCACATTGCAATGAAGTTTGTGAAATTAGCAGAACCGGTTCTAAAGTGAGTTAAACCTACATACAGTACGTTCAAAGTGTAACAGTGAAACTCAAACCCATCCACTTGTCATGGCCAGAAGCAAGAAAATAAACCTAAGACAAGCAGTGTTAGAGATCTTTATTAAGGGCCCTATGTCCCTTCAGGAACCATGATGATTAAGGGCCCTATGTCCCTTCAGGAACCATGACGATTAAGGGCCCTATGTCCCCTCAGGAACCATGACGATTAAGGGCCCTATGTCCCCTCAGGAACCATGACGATTAAGGGCCCTATGTCCCTTCAGGAACCATGATGATTAAGGGCCCTATGTCCCCTCAGGAACCATGACGATTAAGGGCCCTATGTCCCTTCAGGAACCATGACGATTAAGGGCCCTATGTCCCTTCAGGAACCATGACGATTAAGGGCCATATGTCCCCTCAGGAACCATGACGATTAAGGGCCCTATGTCCCCTCAGGAACCATGACGATTAAGGGCCCTATGTCCCTCCAGGAACCATGACGATTAAGGGCCCTATGTCCCTACAGGAACCATGACGATTAAGGGCCCTATGTCCCTTCAGGAACCATGACGATTAAGGGCCCTATGTCCCCTCCAGGAACCATGACGATTAAGGGCCCTATGTCCCTTCAGGAACCATGATGATTAAGGACCCTATGTCCCCTCAGGAACCATGATGATTAAGGGCCCTATGTCCCCTCAGGAACCATGACGATTAAGGGCCCTATGTCCCTCCAGGAACCATGACGATTAAGGGCCCTATGTCCCCTCAGGAACCATGATGATTAAGGGCCCTATGTCCCCTCAGGAACCATGACGATTAAGGGCCCTATGTCCCCTCAGGAACCATGATGATTAAGGGCCCTATGTCCCCTCAGGAACCATGACGATTAAGGACCCTATGTCCCCTCAGGAACCATGACGATTAAGGGCCCTATGTCCCTCCAGGAACCATGACGATTAAGGGCCCTATGTCCCTACAGGAACCATGACGATTAAGGGCCCTATGTCCCTCCAGGAACCATGACGATTAAGGGCCCTATGTCCCTCCAGGAACCATGACGATTAAGGGCCCTATGTCCCTTCAGGAACCATGACGATTAAGGGCCCTATGTCCCCTCAGGAACCATGATGATTAAGGGCCCTATGTCCCCTCAGGAACCATGACGATTAAGGGCCCTATGTCCCTCCAGGAACCATGACGATTAAGGGCCCTATGTCCCCTCAGGAACCATGACGATTAAGGGCCCTATGTCCCCTCAGGAACCATGACGATTAAGGGCCCTATGTCCCCTCAGGAACCATGACGATTAAGGGCCCTATGTCCCCTCAGGAACCATGACGATTAAGGGCCCTATGTCCCTTCAGGAACCATGACGATTAAGGGCCCTATGTCCCTTCAGGAACCATGACGATTAAGGGCCCTATGTCCCTTCAGGAACCATGACGATTAAGGGCCCTATGTCCCTTCAGGAACCATGACGATTAAGGGCCATATGTCTCTTCAGGAACCATGACGATTAAGGGCCCTATGTCCCCTCAGGAACCATGATGATTAAGGGCCCTATGTCCCCTCAGGAACCATGACGACTAAGGGCCCTATGTCCCCTCAGGAACCATGACGATTAAGGGCCCTATGTCCCCTCAGGAACCATGACGATTAAGGGCCCTATGTCCCCTCAGGAACCATGATGATTAAGGGCCCTATGTCCCCTCAGGAACCATGACGATTAAGGGCCCTATGTCCCTCCAGGAACCATGACGATTAAGGGCCCTATGTCCCTCCAGGAACCATGACGATTAAGGGCCCTATGTGCCTCCAGGAACCATGACGATTAAGGGCCCTATGTGCCTCCAGGAACCATGACGATTAAGGGCCCTATGTGCCTCCAGGAACCATGACGATTAAGGGCCCTATGTGCCTCCAGGAACCATGACGATTAAGGGCCATATGTCCCCTCAGGAACCATGACGATTAAGGGCCCTATGTCCCTCCAGGAACCATGATGATTAAGGGCCCTATGTGCTTCCAGGAACCATGACGATTAAGGGCCCTATGTGCCTCCAGGAACCATGACGATTAAGGGCCCTATGTGCCTCCAGGAACCATGACGATTAAGGGCCCTATGTGCCTCCAGGAACCATGACGATTAAGGGCCCTATGTGCCTCCAGGAACCATGACGATTAAGGGCCCTATGTGCCTCCAGGAACCATGACGATTAAGGGCCATATGTCCCCTCAGGAACCATGACGATTAAGGGCCCTATGTCCCTCCAGGAACCATGACGATTAAGGGCCCTATGTCCCCTCAGGAACCATGATGATTAAGGGCCCTATGTCCCCTCAGGAACCATGACGATTAAGGGCCCTATGTCCCCTCAGGAACCATGATGATTAAGGGCCCTATGTCCCCTCAGGAACCATGACGATTAAGGACCCTATGTCCCCTCAGGAACCATGACGATTAAGGGCCCTATGTCCCTCCAGGAACCATGACGATTAAGGGCCCTATGTCCCTACAGGAACCATGACGATTAAGGGCCCTATGTCCCTCCAGGAACCATGACGATTAAGGGCCCTATGTCCCTCCAGGAACCATGACGATTAAGGGCCCTATGTCCCTTCAGGAACCATGACGATTAAGGGCCCTATGTCCCCTCAGGAACCATGATGATTAAGGGCCCTATGTCCCCTCAGGAACCATGACGATTAAGGGCCCTATGTCCCTCCAGGAACCATGACGATTAAGGGCCCTATGTCCCCTCAGGAACCATGACGATTAAGGGCCCTATGTCCCCTCAGGAACCATGACGATTAAGGGCCCTATGTCCCCTCAGGAACCATGACGATTAAGGGCCCTATGTCCCCTCAGGAACCATGACGATTAAGGGCCCTATGTCCCTTCAGGAACCATGACGATTAAGGGCCCTATGTCCCTTCAGGAACCATGACGATTAAGGGCCCTATGTCCCTTCAGGAACCATGACGATTAAGGGCCCTATGTCCCTTCAGGAACCATGACGATTAAGGGCCATATGTCCCTTCAGGAACCATGACGATTAAGGGCCCTATGTCCCCTCAGGAACCATGATGATTAAGGGCCCTATGTCCCCTCAGGAACCATGACGACTAAGGGCCCTATGTCCCCTCAGGAACCATGACGATTAAGGGCCCTATGTCCCCTCAGGAACCATGACGATTAAGGGCCCTATGTCCCCTCAGGAACCATGATGATTAAGGGCCCTATGTCCCCTCAGGAACCATGACGATTAAGGGCCCTATGTCCCTCCAGGAACCATGACGATTAAGGGCCCTATGTCCCTCCAGGAACCATGACGATTAAGGGCCCTATGTGCCTCCAGGAACCATGACGATTAAGGGCCCTATGTGCCTCCAGGAACCATGACGATTAAGGGCCCTATGTGCCTCCAGGAACCATGACGATTAAGGGCCCTATGTGCCTCCAGGAACCATGACGATTAAGGGCCATATGTCCCCTCAGGAACCATGACGATTAAGGGCCCTATGTCCCTCCAGGAACCATGATGATTAAGGGCCCTATGTGCTTCCAGGAACCATGACGATTAAGGGCCCTATGTGCCTCCAGGAACCATGACGATTAAGGGCCCTATGTGCCTCCAGGAACCATGACGATTAAGGGCCCTATGTGCCTCCAGGAACCATGACGATTAAGGGCCCTATGTGCCTCCAGGAACCATGACGATTAAGGGCCCTATGTGCCTCCAGGAACCATGACGATTAAGGGCCATATGTCCCCTCAGGAACCATGACGATTAAGGGCCCTATGTCCCTCCAGGAACCATGATGATTAAGGGCCCTATGTGCCTCCAGGAACCATGACGATTAAGGGCCATATGTCCCCTCAGGAACCATGACGATTAAGGGCCCTATGTCCCTCCAGGAACCATGACGATTAAGGGCCCTATGTCCCTCCAGGAACCATGACGATTAAGGGCCCTATGTCCCCTCAGGAACCATGACGATTAAGGGCCCTATGTCCCCTCAGGAACCATGACGATTAAGGGCCCTATGTCCCTCCAGGAACCATGACGATTAAGGGCCCTATGTGCCTCCAGGAACCATGACGATTAAGGGCCCTATGTCCCTTCAGGAACCATGACGATTAAGGGCCCTATGTCCCTCCAGGAACCATGACGATTAAGGGCCCTATGTCCCTCCAGGAACCATGACGATTAAGGGCCCTATGTCCCTCCAGGAACCATGACGATTAAGGGCCCTATGTCCCTCCAGGAACCATGACGATTAAGGGCCCTATGTCCCTCCAGGAACCATGACGATTAAGGGCCCTATGTCCCTTCAGGAACCATGACGATTAAGGGCCCTATGTCCCCTCAGGAACCATGACGATTAAGGGCCCTATGTCCCTTCAGGAACCATGACGATTAAGGGCCCTATGTCCCTCCAGGAACCATGACGATTAAGGGCCCTATGTCCCCTCAGGAACCATGACGATTAAGGGCCCTATGTCCCTCCAGGAACCATGACGATTAAGGGCCCTATGTCCCTCCAGGAACCATGACGATTAAGGGCCCTATGGCCCTCCAGGAACCATGATGATTAAGGACCCTATGTCCCTCCAGGAACCATGACGATTAAGGGCCCTATGTCCCCTCAGGAACCATGACGATTAAGGGCCCTATGTCCCTCCAGGAACCATGACGATTAAGGGCCCTATGTCCCCTCAGGAACCATGACGATTAAGGGCCCTATGTCCCTCCAGGAACCATGACGATTAAGGGCCATATGTCCCTCCAGGAACCATGACGATTAAGGGCCCTATGTCCCCTCAGGAACCATGACGATTAAGGGCCCTATGTCCCTCCAGGAACCATGATGATTAAGTAAATAGGACAATAAGTATGTCCAAAGTGAACAAGAAACAATATGAGGAAGGTGTGGTTCAAATTCATTCTCTACATACCAGCCCAGCAGACAACCTCATTCTCTACATACCAGCCCAGCAGACAACCTCATTCTCTACATACCAGCCCAGTCGACACCCTCATTCTCTACATACCAGCCCAGCAGACACCCTTCTTCTCTACAGACCAGCCCAGCAGACACCCTTCTTCTCTACAGACCAGCCCAGCAGACACCCTCCTTCTCTACATACCAGCCCAGCAGACACCCTCCTTCTCTACATACCAGCCCAGCAGACACCCTCCTTCTCTACATACCAGCCCAGCAGACACCCTCATTCTCTACATACCAGCCCAGCAGACACCCTCATTCTCTACATACCAGCCCAGCAGACACCCTCATTCTCTACATACCAGCCCAGCAGACACCCTCATTCTCTACATACCAGCCCAGCAGACACCCTCATTCTCTACATACCAGCCCAGCAGACACCCTCCTTCTCTACATACCAGCCCAGCAGACACCCTCCTTCTCTACATACCAGCCCAGTTGACAACCTCATTCTCTACATACCAGCCCAGTCGACACCCTCCTTCTCTACATACCAGCCCAGCAGACACCCTCATTCTCTACATACCAGCCCAGCAGACACCCTCATTCTCTACATACCAGCCCAGGAGACAACCTAATTCTCTACATACCAGCCCAGCAGACACCCTCATTCTCTACATACCAGCCCAGCAGACACCCTCATTCTCTACATACCAGCCCAGCAGACACCCTCCTTCTCTACATACCAGCCCAGCAGACACCCTCATTCTCTACATACCAGCCCAGCAGACACCCTCATTCTCTACATACCAGCCCAGCAGACACCCTCCTTCTCTACATACCAGCCCAGCAGACACCCTCCTTCTCTACATACCAGCCCAGCAGACACCCTCATTCTCTACATACCAGCCCAGCAGACACCCTCCTTCTCTACATACCAGCCCAGCAGACACCCTCATTCTCTACAGAAACACAGAAACTGCCAAAAATCATTTTTATTCAATGAATTGTGTCCACCCGCACGAGGGTGAAAGTAGTGCACCATATAGGGAATAGGGTGGCATTTGGAACGTAGAATACATACACACCACTGTGACTGTTCACAGGAAGTACCAATTCATCACTGAGTTGGTGATTGGCACACTGTGGATTCCATGCCAGTGATGCCACACTAGTTAGTTGGCATTGTGAACGGTTACCCGTGTGTTCCTTTGTGTCACCCGACACACAATGGCTGCTGGGATTTCTGGATGAAGAAACGGAGGAGGGTTTGAGGGGTGAGCTGAACCAATTGAATTTCTAGAAGAAGACGACATCAGCTGTCACGGCATCAACACACCTGCGCTACTTCCACCAAGTCTACTTTACTGTCACTGTACTCTTAAAACCACAGGAGGTTGGTGACACTTTAATTAGGGGAGGACGGGCTCGTGGTAATGACTGGAGCGGAATCGGTGGAACGGTATCAAATACATCAAACACGGTTGGTTTCCATGGTTTCATTATTATGATCCGTCCTCCCCTTCAGCAGCCTCCACTGACTTAAACATGGAAATCCTCTTGGACAAAGGTGATATTTATGTTTGGCGAGTTTTATTCCTCAAAATGTTTACAACAGTGCACTTCGTGTAAAAGAATAGACACCATTGATTCCTTTGAGAACCAGCCCTTGTTTCCCCAGGTGTTCCGTTTTGACAAACACAACGTTTTTAGGTTAATTATGCGAGTCCTACCAGCTCTCAGTCTCACGTCAGAATCACATGTTTATCCATGTTTCTCAAACGTTAAAATTTCAGAGTTTTTCCAAACGTCAAATGTTGAAGTGTTTAAGTTAGAATTCAGGCATTAAATCCAAATTCTTAAGGTTAGACATTAACTCTGAATGGTTGAGGTAAGGGTTAAGGTTAGACATTAACTCTGAATGGTTAAGGTAAGGGTTAAGGTTAGACATTAACTCTGAATGGTTAAGGTAAGGGTTAAGGTTAGACATTAACTCTGAATGGTTAAGGTAAGGGTTAAGGTTAGACATTAACTCTGAATGGTTAAGGTTAGGGTTAAGGTTAGACATTAACTCTGAATGGTTAAGGTAAGGGCTAAGGTTAGGGTTAGGGTTAGGGTTAGGATAAGGGTTAAGGTTATAGCCACAATGCCCTAGCACCACAATGCCCTAGCACCACAATGCCCTAGCACCACAATGCCCTAGCATCACAATGCCCTAGCACCACACTGCCCTAGCACCACACTGCCCTAGCACCACAATGCCCTAGCACCACACTGCCCTAGCACCACACTGCCCTAGCACCACAATGCCCTAGCACCACAATGCCTTAGCACCACAATGCCCTAGCACCACAATGCCCTAGCACCACAATGCCCTAGCACCACAATGCCCTAGCACCACAATGCCTTAGCACCACAATGCCCTAGCACCACAATGCCCTAGCACCACAATGCCTTAGCACCACAATGCCTTAGCACCACAATGCCCTAGCACCACAGTGCCCTAGCACCACAATGCCTTAGCATCACAATGCCCTAGCACCACACTGCCCTAGCACCACACTGCCCTAGCATCACAATGCCCTAGCACCACAATGCCCTAGCACCACAGTGCCCTAGCACCACACTGCCCTAGCACCACAATGCCCTAGCACCACACTGCCCTAGCACCACAATGCCCTAGCACCACAATGCCTTAGCACCACAATGCCCTAGCACCACACTGCCCTAGCATCACAATGCCCTAGCACCACAACGCCCTAGCACCACAGTGCCCTAGCACCACACTTCCCTAGCACCACAATGCCCTAGCACCACACTGCCCTAGCACCACAATGCCCTAGCACCACAATGCCTTAGCACCACAATGCCCTAGCACCACAATGCCTTAGCATCACAATGCCCTAGCACCACAATTCCCTAGCACCACAATGCCCTAGCACCACAATGCCCTAGCATTACAATGCCCTAGCACCACAATGCCCTAGCACCACAATGCCCTAGCATCACAATGCCCTAGCACCACAATGCCTTAGCACCACAATGCCCTAGCACCACAATGCCCTAGCACCACAACGCCCTAGCACCACAGTGCCCTAGCACCACACTGCCCTAGCACCACAATGCCCTAGCACCACAATGCCTTAGCACCACAATGCCCTAGCACCACAATGCCCTAGCATCACAATGCCCTAGCACCACAATGCCCTAGCATTACAATGCCCTAGCACCACAACGCCCTAGCACCACAATGCCCTAGCATCACACTGCCCTAGCACCACACTGCCCTAGCATCACAATGCCCTAGCACCACAACGCCCTAGCACCACAGTGCCCTAGCACCACACTGCCCTAGCACCACACTGCCCTAGCACCACACTGCCCTAGCACCACAATGCCCTAGCACCACAATGCCCTAGCACCACACTGCCCTAGCACCACAATGCCCTAGCACCACAATGCCCTAGCACCACAATGCCCTAGCACCACACTGCCCTAGCACCACAATGCCTTAGCACCACACTGCCCTAGCACCACACTGCCCTAGCACCACAATGCCTTAGCACCACACTGCCCTAGCACCACAATGCCCTAGCATCACAGTGCCCTAGCACCACACTTCCCTAGCACCACAATGCCCTAGCACCACAATGCCCTAGCATCACACTGCCCTAGCACCACACTCCCCTAGCACCACACTGCCCTAGCACCACACTGCCCTAGCACCACACTACCTCCCAGGTGATGACGTGATCATGGAGCAAGTTTCTCTCTCTCTCTCTCTCTCCCTTCTCTCTTTCTCCTCCCCCATTCTCTCTCTCTCTCTCTCGTCGTGGGACTGTTTGTGTTTGCATAGTGCGAAGAGTTGAATCATCTAAACCTTGATAAATCACATAAATCTGATCACATAAATCTGATCTATGGTAATGTAGGTAGGTATGGGGAGAAGGGGGCCAGGGTGGGTGGCAGGGTGGGCTGCTGTGTGAATGGAATGGACCCGGATTATGGTCCTACTAATCAATCTTACTCAATAACAGGGTTTATGAATGGACCAGGATTATGATCCTACTAATCTGTTTTACTCATTAACAGGGTTTATGAATGAACCACAAACGAGTCATCCTTTTCTATTTTCACTTCTTCAGGAAGATGTATCTCACCATACACTGTATCTCACCATTACCATACACTGTATCTCACCATTACCATACACTGTATCTCACCATTACCATACACTGTATCTCACCATTACCATACACTGTATCTCACCATTACCATACACTGTATCTCACCATTACCATACACTGTATCTCACCATTACCATACACTGTATCTCACCATTACCATACACTGTATCTCACCATTACCATACGCTGTATCTCACCATTACCATACGCTGTATCTCTCCATTACCATACGATGTATCTCACCATTACCGTACGCTGTATCTCACCATTACCGTACGCTGTATCTCACCATTACCATACGCTGTATCTCACCATTACCGTTCGCTGTATCTCACCATTACCGTTCACTGTATCTCACCATTACCATACGCTGTATCTCACCATTACCATACGCTGTATCTCACCATTACCATACGCTGTATCTCACCATTACCGTTCGCTGTATCTCACCATTACCGTACGCTGTATCTCACCATTACCATACGCTGTATCTCACCATTACCGTTCGCTGTATCTCACCATTACCGTTCGCTGTATCTCACCATTACCATACGCTGTATCTCACCATTACCATACACTGTATCTCCCCATTACCGTTCGCTGTATCTCACCATTACCGTACACTGTATCTCCCCATTACCGTTCGCTGTATCTCACCATTACCGTACACTGTATCTCACCATTACCATACGCTGTATCTCACCATTACCATACACTGTATCTCCCCATTACCGTTCGCTGTATCTCACCATTACCGTTCGATGTATCTCACCATTACCATACACTGTATCTCACCATTACCATACGCTGTATCTCACCATTACCGTTCGCTGTATCTCACCATTACCATACGATGTATCTCACCATTACCATACACTGTATTTCACCATTACCGTACGCTGTATCTCACCATTACCATACGCTGTATCTCACCATTACCATACGCTGTATCTCTCCATTACCATACGATGTATCTCACCATTACCGTACGCTGTATCTCACCATTACCGTACGCTGTATCTCACCGTTACCATACGCTGTATCTCACCATTACCATACACTGTATCTCCCCATTACCGTTCGCTGTATCTCACCATTACCGTTCAATGTATCTCACCATTACCATACACTGTATCTCACCATTACCATACACTGTATCTCACCATTACCGTTCACTGTATCTCCCCATTACCATACGATGTATCTCACCATTACCGTACGATGTATCTCACCATTACCGTACGCTGTATCTCACCATTACCATACGCTGTATCTCACCATTACCGTACGCTGTATCTCACCATTACCATACGCTGTATCTCCCCATTAGCTCTGAAGTTGTTACTGCGTGACCTGTACAGACCTACGCCTTGTCTGTAGCCTGCTCAATGTACTCCAACATACCTTTACTGACACAGACTGAAGGTATGCATTTTACAACCATTAATTAACTTCTCAACTAAACAACAATGACCAAGGGACCACTCCCTTCCAACTGGTACATGTTAACAACATTTCAAGGAATGCGTGAGGGACACACTGGTAGAGCAACACGTTCAGCAGTAGGATCTCTCTGAGAAACAAGTCCTGTTCAAGTTCTACTGGTCTGTCTACTTCCTGCCTTCCTTGTGTGACAGAAAATAATGCAACAAATTAAATCATTAGGACAGACAGACAGACAGACAGACAGACAGACAGACATAGAGAGAGACAGAGAGACAGAGAGACAGAGAGACAGAGAGACAGACAGACAGACAGACAGACAGACAGACAGACAGACAGACAGACAGACAGACAGACAGACAGACAGACAGACAGACAGACAGACAGACAGACAGACAGAAGGCTTGCAGCTTCAACCCAGAACCTACTGCATGTATTTCACTGTCTGTTACAATACAGAGAAGACACTACTGCATGTATTTACATGTTACAATACAGAGAAGTATCCAATATGAACAACTGCTTCTCTTTGAAGGGTAGCATCTCCAGGCCTACTGTACTATGTATGAAACACTGTAGGGATGACATGCAGGTAGTCTACTGTACTATGTATGAAACACTGTAGGGATGACATGCAGGTAGTCTACTGTACTATGTAACACTGTAGGGATGACATGCAGGTAGCCTACTGTACTATGTAACACTGTAGGGATGACATGCAGGTAGTCTAGTGGTTAGAGCGCTACCCAGCAGGTAGCCTAGTGGTTAGAGCGCTACCTACTGTACTATGTATGAAACACTGTAGGGATGACATGCAGGTAGTCTAGTGGTTAGAGCGTTGGGCCAGTAACCAGCAGGTAGTCTAGTGGTTAGAGCGTTGGGCAAGTAACCAGCAGGTAGTCTAGTGGTTAGAGCGTTGGGCCAGTAACCAGCAGGTAGCCTAGTGGTTAAAGAGTTGGAATAGTAACCAGCAGGTAGTCTAGTGGTTAGAGCGCTGGGCCAGTAACCAGCAGGTAGCCTAGTGGTTAAAGAGTTGGAATAGTAACCAGCAGGTAGTCTAGTGGTTAGAGCGCTGGGCCAGTAACCAGCAGGTAGCCTAGTGGTTAAAGAGTTGGAATAGTAACCAGCAGGTAGTCTAGTGGTTAGAGCGCTGGGCCAGTAACCAGCAGGTAGCCTAGTGGTTAAAGAGTTAGAATAGTAACCAGCAGGTAGTCTAGTGGTTAGAGCATTGGACTAGTAACCAGCAGGTATCCTAGTGGTTAGAGCGTTGGGCCAGTAACCAGCAGGTAGTCTAGTGGTTAGAGCATTGGACTAGTAACCAGCAGGTATCCTAGTGGTTAGAGCGTTGGGCCAGTAACCAGCAGGTAGTCTAGTGGTTAGATCGTTGGACTAGTAACCAGCAGGTAGCCTAGTGGTTAGATCGTTGGACTAGTAACCAGCAGGTAGCCTAGTGGTTAGAGTGTTAGGCCAGTAACCAGCAGGTAGCCTAGTGGTTAGATCGTTGGACTAGTAACCAGCAGGTAGCCTAGTGGTTAGAGTGTTGGGCCAGTAACCAGCAGATAGCCTAGTGGTTAGAGCGTTGGACAAATAACCAGCAGGTAGCCTAGTGGTTAGAGCGTTGGGCCAGTAACCAGCAGGTAGCCTAGTGGTTAGAGCGTTGGGCCAGTAACCAGCAGGTAGCCTAGTGGTTAGATCATTGGACTAGTAACCAGCAGGTAGCCTAGTGGTTAGAGCGTTGGACTAGTAACCAGCAGGTAGCCTAGTGGTTAGAGCGTTGGGCCAGTAACCAGCAGGTAGCCTAGTGGTTAGAGCGTTGGGCCAGTAACCAGCAGGTAGCCTAGTGGTTAGATCGTTGGACTAGTAACCAGCAGGTAGCCTAGTGGTTAGAGCGTTGGACTAGTAACCAGCAGGTAGCCTAGTGGTTAGAGCGTTGGGCCAGTAACCAGCAGGTAGCCTAGTGGTTAGAGCGTTGGACTAGTAACCAGCAGGTATCCTAGTGGTTAGAGCGTTGGACTAGTAACCAGCAGGTAGCCTAGTGGTTAGAGCGTTGGGCCAGTAACCAGCAGGTAGCCTAGTGGTTAGAGCGTTGGGCCAGTAACCAGCAGGTAGCCTAGTGGTTAGAGCGTTGGACTAGTAACCAGCAGGTATCCTAGTGGTTAGAGTGTTGGACTAGTAACCAGCAGGTAGCCTAGTGGTTAGAGCGTTGGGCCAGTAACCAGCAGGTAGCCTAGTGGTTAGAGCGTTGGCCAAGCAGCGCTGTGTTGGCCAAGCAGCGCTGTGTTAGCCAAGCAGCACTATGTTAGCCAATCAGCACTATGTTAGCCAAGCAGCACTGTGTTAGCCAATCAGCACTATGTTAACCAATCAGCACTATGTTTGCCAACCAGCACTGTGTTAGCCAATCAGCACTATGTTAACCAATCAGCACTATGTTTGCCAACCAGCACTGTGTTAGCCAATCAGCACTATGTTAACCAATCAGCACTGTGTTAACCAATCAGCACTGTGTTTGCCAAGCAGCAGGAGCCAAGCAGTGCCTTTAAATGTGTTTTCGTCAGATGATCTTGATTTTAGCAAGTCTATTAGTCAAGTCATTGTGTTATCACTGAGTGCAGAGTACAAGCTATCTAAGAACAAACATGATATCATGAACATATTGTAACGACCCTGGGTTTATAAGGGCGGATATCGACTCTGCCGTTCCAGCATGCTTTTGGAGCACAGTCGATAGCGCGCTGGACTTCGGGCTAGAAGGTCGAGGGTTCGAGACCTGCTCCCTGCCTGTTTCATTACAATAATAATACCCAGGAGCCAAAGAAAGACCTTCAACACAACATGATAGACTAAGGTTCATTATATAACGCTTAAGGCTATACTTATTAAATAAATGAGTTATTGTCGGAGGCTGGCGCCAAGGTAAAAGTCGTTATTGTACATTTCAGAGGTCTGGAATGTCAACACTTCAGTTATAAGCTGGTAAAATCATATTCATATAACATATTTGTAATAACACCACGTTGCATGCGACAGTATACTTTTTTGATATAAGCGAAAATGTTCTTTATCGGTTTAAATAATAGCAGCCCACTGCGGACAGAAGAACAGGTTCGTGACATACCTTTTCGTTTACGGTGACAGCGCGCGCGCTCGAGTTGAGAAGGTAAACTGGAATCGTCGCGGTGCTTCGGGATCAGTTTGACTTGTGGGTGTTACCGGCAGGAACGGTGCAAGAGGACGAAGGCGTTCTCTGACACACCTGACGCACACGGAAGAAAACACACCTGACGCACACGGAAGAGACTGTTAGACTGTTATTCTTCATATGGAACTTGTTATAATGTGGCGTGTACAGTAGGTTTAGGCTAGGTGACGTTAGTCTCAAGCATGTCGACATAAAAAATGATTCGGCATCCCACTGAATTCCCCTTGAGGTATTTGCTGTGCCCTTCTCAAGCCCTCCCACAGAAAAAAAATGTTGTTTCTCATAACCATGTTTGGAAATCTGGGTAGTCTAACATAATGTAGCTATTCCAGGAATGCAAGTATTACTGATGTACCGATTTACTAGGATCTTAGTTTTTTTTTAATGTTGATTTAAATTCACATGATTCTCCAATAGTACATTATAAGGAATACATATGCAGTGGAGTAAAGTAATTAAGTAAAAATACTTTAAAGTACTACTTAAGTGGTATCTCTACAATTTATATTTTTTGAAAACTTTTACTTTTACTTCACTACATTACTAAATAAAAGTATGTACTTTTTACTCCATACCTTTAACCTGACACAAAATGTTTTATGCTTAGCATGACAGGAACATGGTCCAATTCACGCACTTATCAAGAGAACATTCCTGGTCATCCCTACTGCCGCTGATCTGGCGGACTCACGACATACAAAATGCTTCGTTTGCAAATTATGTCCGAGTGTTGGAGTGTGCCGCTGCCTATCCGTAAATTAAAAATATTAGTTTAATATAAAGAATTTGAAACCATTTATACGTTTACTTTTACTTTTCATATATAAGTATATTTTAGCAATTAGATTTTACTTTTAATACTTAAGTATATTTCAAACCAAATACTTTTAGACTTTTGCTCAACTAGTATTTTACCGGGTGACTTTCACTTTTAATTGAGTCATTTTCGATTAACGTATCTTTACTTTTACTCAAGTATGACAATTGGGTACTTTTTCCACCACTGTAAATATGTTATTTTAACATTGTCTATTGTATTCTATTAGCAATAATTTGATAAATTAATTCTACTACAGATCTCCCTGTATATCTCCCTTATCTCCCTTTAGACAGCAGCTATTGGTCCTTCTACTACAGATCTCCCTTTAGACAGCAGCTATTGGTCCTTCTACTACATATCTCCCTGTAGACAGCAGCTATTGGTCCTTCTACTACAGATCTCCCTGTAGACAGCAGGGATTGGTCCTTCTACTACATATCTCCCTGTAGACAGCAGCTATTGGTCCTTCTACTACAGATCTCCCTGTAGACAGCAGCTATTGGTCCTTCTAATACATATCTCCCTGTAGACAGCAGCTATTGGTCCTTCTACTACAGATCTCCCTGTAGACAGCAGCTATTGGTCCTTCTACTACAGATCTCCCTGTAGACAGCAGCTATTGGTCCTTCTACTACAGAACTCCCTTTAGACAGCAGCTATTGGTCCTTCTACTACAGATCTCCCTGTAGACAGCAGCTATTGGTCCTTCTACTACAGATCTCCATGTAGACAGCAGCTATTGGTCCTTCTACTACAGATCTCCCTGTAGACAGCAGCTATTGGTCCTTCTACTACAGATCTCCCTTTAGACAGCAGCTATTGGTCCTTCTACTACAGATCTCCCTGTAGACAGCAGCTATTGGTCCTTCTACTACAGATCTCCCTTTAGACAGCAGCTATTGGTCCTTCTACTACAGATCTCCCTGTAGACAGCAGCTATTGGTCCTTCTACTACAGATCTCCCTGTAGACAGCAGCTATTGGTTATTCTACTACATATCTCCCTGTAGACAGCAGCTATTGGTCCTTCTACTACAGATCTCCCTGTAGACAGCAGCTATTGGTCCTTCTACTACAGATCTCCCTGTAGACAGCAACTATTGGTCCTTCTACTACAGATCTCCCTGTAGACAGCAGCTATTGGTCCTTCTACTACAGATCTCCCTGTAGACAGCAGCTATTGGTTCTTCTACTACATATATCCCTGTAGACAGCAGCTATTGGTCCTTCTACTACAGATCTCCCTGTAGACAGCAGCTATTGGTCCTTCTACTACAGATCTCCCTGTAGACAGCAGCTATTGGTCCTTCTACTACAGATCTCCCTTTAGACAGCAGCTATTGGTCCTTCTACTACAGATCTCCCTTTAGACAGCAGCTATTGGTCCTTCTACTACAGATCTCCCTGTAGACAGCAGCTATTGGTCCTTCTACTACAGATCTCCCTGTAGACAGCAGCTATTGGTCCTTCTACTACAGATCTCCCTGTAGACAGCAGCTATTGGTCCTTCTACTACAGATCTCCCTGTAGACAGCAGCTATTGGTCCTTCTACTACAGATCTCCCTGTAGACAGCAGCTATTGGTCCTTCTACTACAGATCTCCCTGTAGACAGCAGGGATTGGTCCTTCTACTACATATCTCCCTGTAGACAGCAGCTATTGGTCCTTCTACTACAGATCTCCCTGTAGACAGCAGCTATTGGTCCTTCTACTACAGATCTCCCTGTAGACAGCAGCTATTGGTCCTTCTACTACAGATCTCCCTTTAGACAGCAGCTATTGGTCCTTCTACTACATATCTCCCTGTAGACAGCAGCTATTGGTCCTTCTACTACAGATCTCCCTGTAGACAGCAGCTATTGGTCCTTCTACTACAGATCTCCCTGTAGACAGCAGCTATTGGTCCTTCTACTACAGATCTCCCTGTAGACAGCAGCTATTGGTCCTTCTACTACAGATCTCCCTGTAGACAGCAGCTATTGGTCCTTCTACTACAGATCTCCCTGTAGACAGCAGCTATTGGTCCTTCTACTACAGATCTCCATGTAGACAGCAGCTATTGGTCCTTCTACTACAGATCTCCCTGTAGACAGCAGCTATTGGTCCTTCTACTACAGATCTCCCTGTAGACAGCAGCTATTGGTCCTTCTACTACAGATCTCCCTGTAGACAGCAGCTATTGGTCCTTCTACTACAGATCTCCCTGTAGACAGCAGCTATTGGTCCTTCTACTACAGATCTCCCTGTAGACAGCAGCTATTGGTCCTTCTACTACAGATCTCCCTGTAGACAGCAGCTATTGGTCCTTCTACTACAGATCTCCCTGTAGACAGCAGCTATTGGTCATTCTACTACAGATCTCCCTGTAGACAGCGGCGATTGGGCCTTCTAGTCAGCGTTGTAGCTATGACTCAGTGGTTGAGCCACCTAGACATGTGGTATGTCTCATCTGGCTAAACATAAAGCTAGAAGACAGGCTGGAGCATGCAGCCGAGGAGATCCGGGTTGTCCCTTTGTCATTCACAACACTATGGTTCATGTTCCGGGATTAAGGTTGAAGAGAGGGAAGGGCCTGGGTGGCCAAGCAGCATTATTACACTGTTATGGCATCTCACTGAGGAGGTGTGAATGTGCGTGTGTATGTGTATCAAAGCATGCCAGAGATAGGAGTGCCACCTGATAATACCTATAGTCAACCTACTGTTGGGAAAGGGGGAAACCCAGTTAGTTGTACAACTGAATGCGTTCAACTGAAATGTGTCTTCCGCATTTATCCCAACCCCTCTGAATCAGAGAGGTGTGGATGGCTGCCTTAATCGACATCCAGGTCTCCGGCGCCCGGGGAGCAGTGGGTTAACTGCCTGGCTCAAGGGCAGAAAGACAGATTTTTACATTGTCAGCTCGGGGATTGGATCCAGCAACCTTTCGGGTTACTGGCCCAACACTCCTACCCACCAGAAGTGAAGTGGCATAAACCTCTGGTGATTGTGAAATATTTTAGCAGAAACTAATGGTTCCTACTCTGAACTCATTAGACTATTTACACTCTATTTGTCTTGTCCAAAAAATATATATATTTGGTCACAAATTCTTAAAGCTGGTATATAACAATGTAGTCAGACACGTATAGTATGATTTAAAAGTTGATTTAAAATTGGAGTGTCACGCCTGCTCCCGCTCCCCCTCTCTGGCGCTCGAGGTCACCAGGCTGCCCATCATTATGCACACCTGTCACTATCATTACGCACACCTGTCACCATCGTTACGCACACCTGTCACCATCATTACGCACACCTGTCACCATCATTACGCACACCTGTCACCATCATTACGCACACCTGTCACCATCATTACGCACACTTGTCACCATCGTTACGCACACCTGTCACCATCATTACGCACACCTGTCACCATCATTACGCACACCTGTCACCATCATTACGCACACCTGTCACCATCGTTACAGCGCATCACCGCTTCATTGGAATCACCTGGACTCCATCACTTTATTGATTGCCTCCTCTATATCTGTCTGTTCCTCAGTTTGATCCCCGGTGTCAGCATTAATGTCGTTTTGTTCCCCCTGTCCAGACGCTGTTCTTGTTTTGTTTCATGTCTGTTATTTATTAAATATTCACTCCCCCATCATATAAAATGGTACATTCCGGATGATGACAACGTAAGATGAAAATTTACTCACGCACTTTTTTCTTTGGATTCACTACAGTGACTGATAGACTAGCATCGTTATGGTAACAGTAGAACATCTTATGACTCATTCATTCCCCATTGTACAGAGGGATGGTTCAGACAAGAGTGATCATGTGAAAGTGTACTAGTCAACAAATGACTCAACTCCAACCAGAGAGATGATGTCATCCCGAATGTACCTGCATGGGAAACAGAGATGATGTTACCTCTATGTACCTGCATGGGAAACAGAGAGGATGTTGTCCCTATGTACCTGCATGGGAAACAGAGATGATGTTACCCCTATGTACCTGCATGGGAAACAGAGAGGATGTTACCCCTATGTACCTGCATGGGAAACAGAGAGGATGTTGTCCCTATGTACCTGCATGGGAAACAGAGATTATGTTATCCCTATGTACCTGCATGGGAAACAGAGATGATGTTACCCCTATGTACCTGCATGGGAAACAGAGAGGATGTTGTCCCTATGTACCTGCATGGGAAACAGAGATTATGTTATCCCTATGTACCTGCATGAAAAAATACTATCGTTTAGTATATAATACTAGAGTACTTGCTATATAATTCTGGAGTAAACTGTAGTATAAAACTGTAGTTTATTATTTTTATTTTTATTTTTTTTATTTCACCTTTATTTAACCAGGTAGGCTAGTTGAGAACAAGTTCTCATTTGCAACTGCGACCTGGCCAAGATAAAGCATAGCAGTGTGAACAGACAACACAGAGTTACACATGGAGTAAACAATAAACAAGTCAATAACATGGTAGAAAAAAAAAGAGAATCTATATACAATGTGTGCAAACGGCATGAGGTAGGCAATAAATCGAATAATTACAATTTAGCAGATTAACACTGGAGTGATAAATCATCAGATGATCATGTGCAAGAAGAGATACTGGTGTGCAAAAGAGCAGAAAAGTAAATAAATAAAAGCAGTATGGGGGGTGAGGTAGGTAAATTGGGTGGGTAGTTTACAGATGGACTATGTACAGCTGCAGCGATCGGTTAGCTGCTCGGATAGCAGATTTTTAAAGTTGTTGAGGGAGATAAAAGTCTCCAACTTCAGAGATTTTTGCAATTCGTTCCAGTCGCAGGCAGCAGAGAACTGGAAGGAAAGGCGTCCAAATGAGGTTTTGGCTTTAGGGATGATCAGTGAGATACACCTGCTGGAGCGCGTGCTGCGGGTGGGTGTAGCCATCGTGACCAGTGAACTGAGATAAGGCGGCACTTTACCTAGCATAGCCTTGTAGATGACCTGGAGCCAGTGGGTCTGACGACGAACATGTAGCGAGGGCCAGCCGACTAGGGCATACAGGTCGCAGTGGTGGGTCGTATAAGGTGCTTTAGTAACAAAACGAATGGCACTGTGATAAACTGCATCCAGTTTGCTGAGTAGAGTATTGGAAGCTATTTTGTAGATGACATCGCCGAAGTCGAGGATCGGTAGGATAGTCAGTTTTACTAGGGTAAGTTTGGCGGCGTGAGTGAAGGAGGCTTTGTTGCGGAATAGAAAGCCGATTCTTGATTTGATTTTGGATTGGAGATGTTTGATATGAGTCTGGAAGGAGAGTTTGCAGTCTAGCCAGACACCTAGGTACTTATAGATGTCCACATATTCTAGGTCAGAACCGTCCAGGGTGGTGATGCTAGTCGGGCGTGCGGGTGCAGGCAGCGAACGGTTGAAAAGCATGCATTTGGTTTTACTAGCGTTTAAGAGCAGTTGGAGGCCACGGAAGGAGTGTTGTATGGCATTGAAGCTCGTTTGGAGGTTAGATAGCACAGTGTCCAAGGAAGGGCCGGAAGTATATAGAATGGTGTCGTCTGCGTAGAGGTGGATCAGGGAATCGCCCGCAGCAAGAGCAACATCATTGATGTATACAGAGAAAAGAGTCGGCCCGAGAATTGAACCCTGTGGTACCCCCATAGAGACTGCCAGAGGACCGGACAACATGCCCTCCGATTTGACACACTGAACTCTGTCTGCAAAGTAGTTGGTGAACCAGGCAAGGCAGTCATTAGAAAAACCGAGGCTACTGAGTCTGCCGATAAGAATATGGTGATTGACAGAGTCGAAAGCCTTGGCCAGGTCGATGAAGACGGCTGCACAGTAATGTCTTTTATCGATGGCGGTTATGATATCGTTTAGTACCTTGAGCGTGGCTGAGGTGCACCCGTGACCGGCTCGGAAACCGGATTGCACAGCGGAGAAGGTACGGTGGGATTCGAGATGGTCAGTGATCTGTTTGTTGACTTGGCTTTCGAAGACCTTAGATAGGCAGGGCAGGATGGATATAGGTCTGTAACAGTTTGGGTCCAGGGTGTCTCCCCCTTTGAAGAGGGGGATGACCGCGGCAGCTTTCCAATCCTTGGGGATCTCAGATGATACGAAGGAGAGGTTGAACAGGCTGGTAATAGGGGGTGTGACAATGGCGGCGGACAGTTTCAGAAATAGGGGGTCCAGATTGTCAAGCCCAGCTGATTTGTATGGGTCCAGGTTTTCCAGCTCTTTCAGAACATCTGCTATCTGGATATGGGTAAAGGAGAAGCTGGGGAGGCTTGGGCGAGTAGCAGCGGGGGGGGCGGGGCTGTTGGCCAAGGTTGGAGTCGCCAGGAGGAAGGCATGGCCAGCCATTGAGAAATGTTTGTTGAAGTTTTCGATTATCACGGACTTATCAGTGGTGACCGTGTTACCTAGCCTCAGTGCAGTGGGCAGCTGGGAGGAGGTGCTCTTGTTTTCCATGGACTTTACAGTATCCCAGAACTTTTTGGAGTTAGAGCTACAGGATGCAAATTTCTGCTTGAAAAAGCTGGCCTTTGCTTTCCTGACTGACTGCGTGTATTGGTTCCTGACTTCCCTGAACAGTTGCATATCGCGGGGGCTCTTCGATGCTATTGCAGTTCGCCACAGGATGTTTTTGTGCTGGTCGAGGGCAGTCAGGTCTGGAGTGAACCAAGGGCTATATCTGTTCTTGGTTCTGCATTTTTTGAACGGAGCATGCTTGTCTAATATGGTGAGGAAGTAACTTTTAAAGAATGACCAGGCATCCTCAACTGACGGGATGAGGTCAATATCCTTCCAGGGTACCCGGGCCAGGTCGATTAGAAAGGCCTGCTCGCAGAAGTGTTTTAGGGAGCGTTTGACAGTGATGAGGGGTGGTCGTTTGACCGCGGACCCGTGGCGGATACAGGCAATGAGGCAGTGATCGCTGAGATCTTGATTGAAGACAGCAGAGGTGTATTTGGAGGGCAGGTTGGTCAGGATAATGTCTATTAGGGTGCCCATGTTTACGGATTTAGGGTTGTACCTGGTGGGTTCCTTGATGATTTGTGTGAGATTGAGGGCATCAAGCTTGGATTGTAGGACTGCCGGGGTGTTAAGCATATCCCAGTTTAGGTCACCTAACAGAACAAACTCTGAAGCTAGATGGGGAGCGATCAATTCACAGATGGTGTCCAGGGCACAGCTGGGAGCTGAGGGGGGTCGGTAGCAGGCGGCAACAGTGAGAGACTTATTTCTGGAGAGATTAATTTTTAAAATTAGAAGTTCGAACTGTTTGGGCATAGACCTGGAAAGTATGACAGAACTTTGCAGGCTATCTCTGCAGTAGATTGCAACTCCTCCCCCTTTGGCAGTTCTATCTTGACGGAAAGTGTTATAGTTGGGTATGGAAATCCCAGAATTTTTGGTGGCCTTCCTAAGCCAGGATTCGGACACGGCAAGGACGTCAGGGTTGGCAGAGTGTGCTAAAGCGGTGAGTAAGGCAAACTTAGGGAGGAGGCTTCTGATGTTGACATGCATGAGGCCAAGGCTTTTTCGATCACAGAAGTCAACAAATGAGGGTGACTGGGGACATGCAGGGCCTGGGTTTACCTCCACATCACCCGAGGAACAGAGGAGTAGTAGGATGAGGGTGCGGCTAAAGGCTATCAAAACTGGTCGCCTAGAGCGTTGGGGACAAAGAATAAAAGGAGCAGATTTATGGGCGTGGTAGAATAGATTCTGGGCATAATGTGCAGACAGGGGTATGGTGGGGCACGGGTACAGCGGAGGCAAGCCCAGGCACTGGGTGATGATAAGAGAGGTTGTATCTCTGGACATGCTGGTCTCAATGGGTGAGGTCACCGCATGTGTGGGGGGTGGGACAAAGGAGGTATCAGAGGTACGGAGAGTGGAACTACGGGGTCCATTGCAAACCAAAACAATGATAATGATAACTAGCCTGAACAACAGTATGCAAGGCATATTGATATTTGAGAGAGACATACAATAAGGCATAAAGTGATTGCAGGTCTTGATTGGGAGAGCTAGCTAAAACAACAGGTAAGATAACAGCAGCAATAACAGGGTGCTAGTCTAACACAGCAACAACAGGTAAAAATGGCGACGACTAGGCAGAGAGGGTCGGATTAACTACACACAGATCCTGAGTTAAAGCACAGAGCCGACAGATAAAACACAAATAAACAGAATGGAGTACCGTGAATTAATGGACAGTCAATCAGGCATCAGCTATGTAGCCAAGTGATCATAGTGTCCAGGGGGCAGCCGTAGATGGAGCAGGGAGGCCTCCACTAAGCTAGCACGCGGCGTTTAAAGTTAGTAGCCCGGGGGGTGGTCTGCTCAGACGGAGGGGGTCTGCTCAGACGGAGGCCGGTTGAGGGCACAGCGGGTGGGGTATACGTCTGCAGACCAGACGTGGTCGTGTCGACAGAGAATTCAAGCCGGATGGCGATGGCGAAAGAGAGGTTGTGAATTGTAGAATTGTGTTTGCTAACTGGTGCTAGCTTCGTGGCAGTGGCGCTAGCTGCGCTAGCTGCAAGCTAGCTGTGAGGATCAGAAGTAGTGGCTCAGGGATTACGGCAGGAATCCGGCGTTGTTGTCGAGAGACAGTCCGATGCTGGTAAATTGGTGAGTAATATCCAGGCTAATAACAGGGCTGGTGTCTGTGCAGAAGGTGGCTAAATTAGCTTGTAGCTGATTTAGACCAGTTGTGATGGATTGGCAGGGCTCTGTGTCGGCAAAAAAAGGTCCAGGCCAATTGGCAAAATATGTATTGTAGCACAAGAATTAGCCGGAGGACCTCTTCGGCTAGCCGGGAGATTGGCCTAGCTCGAGGCTAGCTCAAGGCTAACTGTTGCTTGCTTCGGGACAGAGACGTTAGCCAGGAGTAGCCACTCAGATTGCAGCTAGCTATCTGATCCGGTGTAAAGGTCCAGAGCTTGCGGTAGTAATCTGGAGATTTGGTAGAGAAAAAGCAGTCCGATATTCTCTGGGTTGATACCGCGCTGTGCAGACTGGCATGTATTGACCAAGCTGAGGCTGGCTGGTGTCCGAGTTAACGGTAAAGACCACTAGCAGTGACTAACTGATAACTAGCTAGTAGTTAGTTAGCTGGCTAGCTTCTGATGGGGGTTCCGGTTCTAAAGTATAAAAATAGCAGATCCGTACCACATTGGGTGTTGGGGGTTGCAGGAGAGTATATTCAGTCCGTAGATGGAAAGTGAGATTAAAATATAAACGGAAAAAACGAGGAAAACGATTATTTACACGGGACAAGACAAAAACACACGTCCGACTGCTACGCCATCTTGGATTACATGATACTACACACTGTAGTATTGTCACGCCCTGACCTTAGAGATTATTTTTATGTCTCTATTTGGTTTGGTCAGGGTGTGATTTGGGGTGGGTAGGTATGTGTTCTATTATTTGTATTTCTATGTTTTGGCTGGGTAGGGTTCTCAATCAGAGGCAGCTGTCTATCGTTGTCTCTGATTGAGAACCATACTTAGGCTGCCCTTTTTCCCACCTGTGTTTGTGGGAAGTTGACTTTGTTTATGGCACATAGCCTTTGAGCTTCACGATTTGTTTTGTAGTGTTTATTGTTTTTGTTCGGCGTCATTTTTATTAATAAAAGGAATATGTACGCTCACCACGCTGCACCTTGGTCCTCTTTATTCAACGGCCGTGACAAGTATCCCTCGATCATGTGTAGTATTTACAAAAGAATGTTGTAGTATACTGTAGAATACTATTGTACATGCTACAGTAATGTCCGTAAAAACACCACAGTTTTTTAAAACTATAGCACTGTAAATACTACACTATTTAATTTGCATATACCCTGCCCATTCCCCTCCCGCAAATCCTAATTTGTGCCATCCATAAGTGAGGAACTTACACGCCAAGTATAGAGCATACCGTGTTCCATACATGTTATAGAAAAGAACAGAAGTGATGATCTATCAGAATCCTTGTCCGTCCTACCTACCTGCCTGCCTGCCTGCCTGCCTGCCTGCCTGCCTGCCTGCCTGCCTGCCTGCCTGCCTGCCTGCCTGCCTGCCTGCCTGCCTATCTACCTACCTACCTGCCTACCTGCCTGCCTGCCTGCCTGCCTGCCTGCCTGCCTGCCTGCCTGCCTACCTACCTGCCTGCCTGCCTGCCTGCCTGCCTGCCTATCTACCTGCCTGCCTGCCTGCCTATCTACCTACCTACCTACCTACCTACCTACCTACCTACCTACCTACCTACCCACCCACCCATCCACCCACCTACCTACCTACCTACCTACCTATAGTTTTTGGAAAATGTGATCTGTTAGTATTTCTCCAGTAGGTTTACTCAAGGAGAAAGCCTCCACTTTCAAAGTTAATAAAATACTACAGGAAATTAACTACAGTATATTACAGTCCGCAAAAACACTACAGGAAATACTACAGTATACTAGAATCTGCAAAAACACTACATTAATTACTATAGTATATACTACAGTTTTCTTTAACTACAGTATTTATACTACAGTTAACTGTAAATACTACAGTATATTACAGTAAATACTACATTATTTGGTGGATTTTTTTTTTTAAACACTACATTGAAGACTATAGTTTTTATACCATAGTATACTGTAGTATTTTGTCATGGGAACTAGCTGAATACTGTATGACACAATGGAAGTAGGTAGGTTTCCATTGACTCGGGTTTATTCTACAAAATGCAATGTCGCAACAACAACAATAAAACGTTGGAACTGAAACAACAGCTTTAGGAGAAAATGTTTCACAGATCGGATTAAAAAAAAAAAATTGTTTGACAGGGCTGCATTCTTCTGTCAAACTTTCTTTATTGTGAAAAATTAAAAACGGAAACAGTTTTTCGAATAAATGATGATAGCCGAATAATTCTGAAGGTACGCTTGGGCACGCTAACTATAAAGTTCCACGACATATTTAATTATTTAACCTTTATTGAACTAGGCAAGTCAGTTAAGAACAAATTCTTATTTTACAATGAAGGCCTACCCCTAGCCAATTGTGCGCTGCCCTATGGGACTCCCAATCAAATCAAATCAAATGTATTTATAAAGCCCTTCTTACATCCGCTGATATCTCAAAGTGCTGTACAGAAACCCAGCCTAAAACCCCAAACAGCAAGCAATGTAGGTGTAGAAGCACGGTGGCTAGGAAAAACTCCCTAGAAAGGCCAGAATCTAGGAAGAAACCTACAGAGGAACCAGGCTATGAGGGGTGTCCAGTCCTCTTCTGGCTGTGCCGGGTGGAGATTATAACAGAACATGGCCAAGATGTTCAAATGTTCATAAATGACCAGCATGGTCAAACAATAATAATCACAGTAGTTGTCGAGGGTGCAACAAGTCAGCACCTCAGGAGTAAATGTCAGTTGGCTTTTCATAGCCGTTCATTAAGAGTATCTCTACCGCTTCTGCTGGCCAGATGTGATACAGCCTGGATTTGAACCAGGTACTGTAGTGACACCTCTTGCACTGAGATGCAGTGCTTTAGACTGCTGCACCACTCGGGAGCCTTACAGCCCTACTGCCTTCTAAATCCATTTTTCAACTGTTGAAAATAATGTATCTTCTGCAGGACAAGGATTGTCTTGACTTTCAAGAATGTCTGACTTGCTTCGCCTCCCTTTTTTCTGGTTGGCTGGATGCAGGTTTCACCATCCAATTATTTCAGATCTAGGCTACAGGAATGCAAGTTTCAACACGCTGTGGGTTGGTATTTCCCAATTTCCCCACATTAGGGTAAACACAGGGGAGTTTTCACAGACTGCCAGCCCCCCCCCCCCCCCCCCAAAAAGAAACATTTACTTGTTACTTAGCAGTGCATTTCACACTGCTTTTGGATTATATTTGGGATTGTACGAATGTCCTGCTTGAATATAGTTTATGTGTCATTGTTGCAAATCAACTGCATAATACTTTAAAAACGACTTCAACTTTGGCTAGCTTTGCTACAGTCTATGTGAATGAGTGTTTAGCATTTTAGCTAAACAACAGCTGCATGGTTCAGTTGGTAGAGCTGAGGCATTTGCGATGACAGAGTTGTGGGTTTGATTCCCACGGGGGACCATGAAGATAAAAGTACGAAAATGTTTGCGCTCACTACTGTAAGTCACTCTGGATAAGAGTGTCCTCTGCTAAATGAATGAGATGTCAAATATCATTCAAAATAGGGATTTTGCAACGATCACAACCAAATATAATCTTAGTGACCGTTCAAACCAATAATCAAAACAGTATTGTAAGGTATGAGAACAGTAAAAAGTGTTTTTTTGTTTGTTTAGAAGTAATAGCTCTGTAAATCCAGGCTAAATTGAAAGGGTGCAGATGGCGAAGGACATTTTGTTTTCCCCACGGTGCCTGTTGTATTTGTTTACGATGTGACTAGTGACTCGGATCATGGCACCAGGGGAGCCAGGGGACCCATGGGGAGAACAACTGCCCCTTCTCATTGAAGACACGGTAGTTCGAGACAGACCGCGGTACTGCAGGCATTGTTTACAGAAAACGGGATCCCCCCCATTATAGTGAATGGAAAAATGGAAATATTCATGGTCAAAATCTCTTCGTGTAATTAAAACAATTTTTTTTTGTAAGATAATCATGGTGCCAATAATTGCTTCTAATACACCAGATGTACAGTATGTCCACCAGATGTACAGTATGTCCGATTATTATAAAATCACACACATAAGGATAATTGGGTTGCTAGCAGTAGCCTGCAGTGCCGTCAGTCACACAGGTGTCTGTAATCATGGCTGGGGGTGTGGCTTGATTTCATTGGTTGATTTACAGACAAATAAAAAGCATGGATGGATAGCATACGATCATAGATACAATCTGGCTACATAGGCCAAAACAAACATTTACAATGAAATAGCAAAATCACAAAAATCACAAGAATGGCTTCATATCAAAGTCTATGTTGAGACCGGCATTAAATTAAAGATCCAGTGGGCCTCTCGTTTTAACAATAACTTGTCAAGGTCACCCCCCGGTCTCCTAGGGAGGGTGACGTGTTCGATGCCGATATAGCAAAGGGACGGAATAGAGTGGGTCGCTTCCAAAAAGAGGGCCGCAACTGGAGTCCGTCGAGTTTTTGCACCTAATCGTGCTACGATGCTCAGAGATCCTTACTTTTAATTCACGTTTCTGTTTTTACCCACATCATTTATTTTATTTTTATCACAAGGACAAGTTATAAGATAAATAACTGCCTTAGCGGAGCACGTGATAACACTTTTGTTGTCTACATGAGACGGCATCTTAACCGACTTCATTTGGCTTCGATGGGCTATTGAGTCTTCCTATAGGAATGAATGGTGTCACGTGACGATGGCTTTATCCATTCATATATACAGTCATTGCACGGACCGCGGCAATACGTTGGCATATGCGTAACGGATTTCCTCTTCGTCTGAGGAGGAGTAGCAAGGATCGGACCAATGTGCAGCGTGGTAAGTGTCCATAATGAGAATATTTAATACATCCACAGAACACTGAACAAAAATAACAAAAGTACAAACAAACAACCGAAACAGTCCCGTATGGTGCAAACACTAACACAGGAAACAACCACCCACAAAACACAAAGGAAAACAGGCTACCTAAATATGGCTCCCAATCAGAGACAACGACTGACACCTGCCTCTGATTGCGAACCATACTAGGCCAAACACATAGAAATATAACAACAGAACAAAACATAGAAAAACAACATAGAATGCCCACCCCAACTCACGCCCTGACCAACTAAAGTAAAGACATAAAAAAGGAACTAAGGTCAGAACGTGACAATATGAGAATTATTAGAATATGGCAAATATTAGTCAACGCTTGCATTCTATCCATACTGGCATTTACGGGCTACCTGAGACATAAACCAGATAGGTGGGAGGGCATACAGGCTGTGGCCAATTTATTAATGTGCAAAAGTCGCCTAAATGGATAATGGAAACACTTTTTTGTTTTGTTTTTATCGACACAAGACAGTTCAATGGAACGGCACCGCAGCAGGAAAATCGTGGCGTCTATTTTCTACACAACTTTTCTCGACGTCGACGCAGCTAATCGCTAGCTAATCGGTTTAGAATGAAGTGCCCACTGTGCCTGGCTTTAACGTTTCTGTTCCTCGATAGCTAACTCTTATAGGGTCCCGTGTGGCTCAGTTGGTAGAGCATGGCGCTTGCAACGCCAGGGTTGTGGGTTCATTCCCCACGGGGGGACCAGGATGAATATGTATGAACTTTCCAATTTGTAAGTCGCTCTGGATAAGAGCGTCTGCTAAATGACGTAAATGTTATAGGGGAGGTATTGGTAACTTTAACCTTCACGTCATACAGATTGTATTTTACTGGCATATAAACATCTATTATCTATGGAAATGTTAAGTGATAAGAATATATAATGTACACGCATATATAATTGGCCTGTGCTGATCTGTAGTGTAGAGCGCAATCTGGGCCATCTAAACTTTTGTAGGCAGTGAATGAGAGACTGTGTGTGAGTGTGTGTGTGTGTGTGTGTGTGTGTGTGTGTGTGTGTGAAATATGCAGTATATTACAACAATCAAAACAGTACTTGAATAACAACTTATGAAGTGTCCTACAGTACACGTGTACAGTGCTTAACAACACTTAGTGAATACAGTACATGTGTACAGTGCTTAACAACACTTAGTGAATACAGTACATGTGTAGAGTGCTTAACAACACTTAGTAAATACAGTACATGTGTAGAGTGCTTAACAACACTTAGTAAATACAGTACATGTGCTTAACAACACTTAGTGAATACAGTACATGTGTAGAGTGCTTAACACCACTTAGTAAATGCAGTACATGTGTAGAGTGCTTAACAACACTTAGTAAATACAGTACATGGGTACAGTGCTTAACAACACTTAGTAAATACAGTACATGTGTGGAGTGCTTAACAACACTTAGTAAATACAGTACATGTGTAGAGTGCTTAATAACACTTAGTGAATACAGTACATGTGTAGAGTGCTTAATAACACTTAGTAAATACAGTACATGTGTACAGTGCTTAACAACACTTAGTAAATACAGTACATGTGTAGAGTGCTTAACAACACTTAGTAAATACAGTATATGTGCTTAACAACACTTAGTGAATACAGTACATGTGTAGAGTGCTTAACAACACTTAGTGAATACAGTACATGTGTAGAGTGCTTAACAACACTTAGTAAATACAGTACATGTGCTTAACAACACTTAGTGAATACAGTACATGTGTAGAGTGCTTAACACCACTTAGTGAATACAGTACATGTGTAGAGTGCTTAACAACACTTAGTGAATACAGTACATGTGTCGAGTGCTTAACAACACTTAGTAAATACAGTACATGTGTACAGTGCTTAACAACACTTAGTAAATACAGTACATGTGTAGAGTGCTTAACAACACTTAGTAAATACAGTACATGTGTAGAGTGCTTAACAACACTTAGTGAATACAGTACATGTGTAGAGTGCTTAACAACACTTAGTAAATACAGTAAATGTGTACAGTGCTTAACAACACTTAGTGAATACAGTACATGTGTAGAGTGCTTAACAACACTTAGTAAATACAGTACATGTGTAGAGTGCTTAACAACACTTAGTAAATACAGTACATGTGCTTAACAACACTTAGTAAATACAGTACATGTGTAGAGTGCTTAACAACACTTAGTAAATACAGTATATGTGCTTAACAACACTTAGTGAATACAGTACATGTGCTTAACAACACTTAGTAAATACAGTACATGTGTACAGTGCTTAACAACACTTAGTGAATACAGTACATGTGTAGAGTGCTTAACAACACTTAGTAAATACAGTACATGTGTAGAGTGCTTAACAACACTTAGTAAATACAGTACATGTGTAGAGTGCTTAACAACACTTAGTAAATACAGTACATGTGTAGAGTGCTTAACAACACTTAGTAAATACAGTACATGTGCTTAACAACACTTAGTGAATACAGTACATGTGTAGAGTGCTTAACACCACTTAGTGAATACAGTACATGTGTAGAGTGCTTAACAACACTTAGTGAATACAGTACATGTGTCGAGTGCTTAACAACACTTAGTAAATACAGTACATGTGTACAGTGCTTAACAACACTTAGTAAATACAGTACATGTGTAGAGTGCTTAACAACACTTAGTAAATACAGTACATGTGTAGAGTGCTTAACAACACTTAGTGAATACAGTACATGTGTAGAGTGCTTAACAACACTTAGTAAATACAGTAAATGTGTACAGTGCTTAACAACACTTAGTGAATACAGTACATGTGTAGAGTGCTTAACAACACTTAGTAAATACAGTACATGTGTAGAGTGCTTAACAACACTTAGTAAATACAGTACATGTGCTTAACAACACTTAGTAAATACAGTACATGTGTAGAGTGCTTAACAACACTTAGTAAATACAGTATATGTGCTTAACAACACTTAGTGAATACAGTACATGTGCTTAACAACACTTAGTAAATACAGTACATGTGTACAGTGCTTAACAACACTTAGTGAATACAGTACATGTGTAGAGTGCTTAACAACACTTAGTAAATACAGTACATGTGTAGAGTGCTTAACAACACTTAGTAAATACAGTACATGTGTAGAGTGCTTAACAACACTTAGTAAATACAGTACATGTGTAGAGTGCTTAACAACACTTAGTAAATACAGTACATGTGCTTAACAACACTTAGTAAATACAGTACATGTGTAGAGTGCTTAACAACACTTAGTGAATACAGTACATGTGTAGAGTGCTTAACAACACTTAGTAAATACAGTACATGTGCTTAACAACACTTAGTGAATACAGTACATGTGTAGAGTGCTTAACACCACTTAGTGAATACACTACATGTGTAGAGTGCTTAACAACACTTAGTGAATACAGTACATGTGTCGAGTGCTTAACAACACTTAGTAAATACAGTACATGTGTACAGTGCTTAACAACACTTAGTAAATACAGTACATGTGTAGAGTGCTTAACAACACTTAGTAAATACAGTACATGTGTAGAGTGCTTAACAACACTTAGTGAATACAGTACATGTGTAGAGTGCTTAACAACACTTAGTAAATACAGTACATGTGTACAGTGCTTAACAACACTTAGTGAATACAGTACATGTGTAGAGTGCTTAACAACACTTAGTAAATACAGTACATGTGTAGAGTGCTTAACAACACTTAGTAAATACAGTACACGTGTAGAGTGCTTAATAACACTTAGTAAATACAGTACATGTGCTTAACAACACTTAGTGAATACAGTACATGTGCTTAACAACACTTAGTAAATACAGTACATGTGTACAGTGCTTAACAACACTTAGTGAATACAGTACATGTGTAGAGTGCTTAACAACACTTAGTAAATACAGTACATGTGTAGAGTGCTTAACAACACTTAGTAAATACAGTACATGTGTAGAGTGCTTAACAACACTTAGTGAATACAGTACATGTGTCGAGTGCTTAACAACACTTAGTAAATACAGTACATGTGTACAGTGCTTAACAACACTTAGTAAATACAGTACATGTGTAGAGTGCTTAACAACACTTAGTGAATAATAAAAAGCAAGACCATGACATCGCTCGGATCTAAAACCGCCACGTTCATCGCTCCAGAACAGTCATGACCTCATCGAATAAGAACAAGACGGGAAAAAAAACAGCAGACAATGAGCCAATAGACGAGCTAGTTGGTAAAGAATGAACAGCTCCAACTCAACCTGTTCAGACCCGTTCGGACACACCTACTAATGAAAGTAACAATAAACAACAATAATAAGAATAATTATCATAACATACAACTCAAATAAATGTAAAAAATACAACAGAAACCGAAAACATCATCATAAAAAATAAAAATAACAGAAACGTAACACACGCACCAAAATACCTGGAATAAAAAGTATTGAGGTTTCCAGTGTGTACAACTGCTTCCTTAAATTCCCTTTAGAATGACGACAGCAGGTTCAGAAGGGACCCTCCCTCTCCGTCTGACTGCAGCCCATCATAGAAAACACCATACAGTTTTGTCTCAGTTACACAGTAAAATAACATCTTAAATAACCAAATAAAATAACAACCTTTCACTTTGAATTGATTCCAAAACTCTACGAAGTGGAATATTTAGAAAATATACTGTATATTATCTCATTTCCTCAATTTTCCTGCAAAGAAATAAGCCAAATATATTGTCTTGTTTATGTCACGTCCTGACCTTAGAGATCCTTTTTATGTCTCTATTTGGTTTGGTCAGGGTGTGATTTGGGGTGGGTATTCTATTTTCTATTATTTGTATTTCTATGTTTTGGCCGGGTATGGTTCTCAATCAGGGACAGCTGTCTATCGTTGTCTCTGATTGAGAACCATACTTAGGTAGCCCTTTTTCCCACCTGTCTTTGTGGGAAGTTAACTTTGTTTGTGGCACTATAGCCCTTAAGCTTCACGGTTGTTTTGTAGTGTTTATTGTTTTTGTCGGTGTCATTCTTAATAAAGGAATATGTACGCTCACCACGCTGCACCTTGGTCCTCTTCATTCGACGGCCGTGACAATTTAAAACGCAGTTATTTCCCTTTTCCGCTTCTCTACTATGATAGGGTGCCCTAGTCTAGTTCTCTACAATGATATGGTGCCCTAGTCTAGTTCTCTACTATGATAGGGTGCACTAGTCTAGTTCTCTACTATGATAGGGTGCCCTAGTCTAGTTCTCTACTATGATAGGGTGCACTAGTCTAGTTCTCTACTATGATAGGGTGCCCTAGTCTAGTTCTCTACTATGATAGGGTGCCCTAGTCTAGTTATCTACTATGATAGGGTGCCCTGGTCTAGTTCTCTACTATGATAGGGTGCCCTGGTCTAGTTCTCTACTATGATAGGGTGCCCTAGTCTAGTTCTCTACTATGATAGGGTGCCCTAGTCTAGTTCTCTACTATGATAGGGTGCCCTAGTCTAGTTCTCTACTATGATAGGGTGCACTAGTCTAGTTCTCTACTATGATAGGGTGCCCTAGTCTAGTTCTCTACTATGATATGGTGCCCTAGTCTAGTTCTCTACTATGATATGGTGCCCTAGTCTAGTTCTCTACTATGATAGGGTGCCCTGGTCTAGTTCTCTACTATGATAGGGTGCCCTAGTCTAGTTCTCTACTATGATATGGTGCCCTAGTCTAGTTCTCTACTATGATATGGTGCCCTAGTCTAGTTCTCTACTATGATAGGGTGCCCTAGTCTAGTTCTCTACTATGATAGGGTGCTCTAGTCTAGTTCTCTACTATGATAGGGTGCCCTAGTCTAGTTCTCTACTATGATAGGGTGCCCTAGTCTAGTTCTCTACTATGATAGGGTGCTCTAGTCTAGTTCTCTACTATGATAGGGTGCCCTAGTCTAGTTCTCTACTATGATAGGGTGCCCTAGTCTAGTTCTCTACTATGATAGGGTGCCCTAGTCTAGTTCTCTACTATGATAGGGTGCTCAGGTCTAGTTCCCTACTGTGATAGGGTGCACTAGTCTAGTTCTCTACTATGATAGGGTGCTCAGGTCTAGTTCTCTACTATGATAGGGTGCACTAGTCTAGTTCTCTACTATGATAGGGTGCCCTAGTCTAGTTCTCTACTATGATAGGGTGCACTAGTCTAGTTCTCTACTATGATAGGGTGCTCTAGTCTAGTTCTCTACTATGATAGGGTGCACTAGTCTAGTTCTCTACTATGATAAGGTGCCCTAGTCTAGTTCTCTACTATGATAGGGTGCCCTAGTCTAGTTCTCTACTATGATAGGGTGCACTAGTCTAGTTCTCTACTGTGATAGGGTGCCCTAGTCTAGTTCTCTACTATGATAGGGTGCCCTAGTCTAGTTCTCTACTATGATAGGGTGCCCTAGTCTAGTTCTCTACTATGATAGGGTGCCCTAGTCTAGTTCTCTACTATGATAGGGTGCTCAGGTCTAGTTCTCTACTGTGATAGGGTGCCCTAGTCTAGTTATCTACTATGATAGGGTGCCCTGGTCTAGTTCTCTACTATGATAGGGTGCCCTAGTCTAGTTCTCTACTATGATAGGGTGCACTAGTCTAGTTCTCTACTATGATAGGGTTCCCTAGTCTAGTTATCTACTATGATAGGGTGCTCTAGTCTAGTTCTCTACTATGATAGGGTGCCCTAGTCTAGTTCTCTACTATGATAGGGTGCCCTAGTCTAGTTCTCTACTATGATAGGGTGCCCTGGTCTAGTTCTCTACTATGATAGGGTGCCCTAGTCTAGTTCTCTACTATGATAGGGTGCCCTAGTCTAGTTATCTACTGTGATAGGGTGCCCTAGTCTAGTTATCTACTGTGATAGGGTGCCCTAGTCTAGTTCTCTACTATGATAGGGTGCCCTAGTCTAGTTCTCTACTATGATAGGGTGCTCTAGTCTAGTTATCTACTATGATAGGGTGCTCTAGTCTAGTTCTCTACTATGATAGGGTGCCCTAGTCTAGTTCTCTACTATGATAGGGTGCCCTAGTCTAGTTCTCTACTATGATAGGGTGCTCTAGTCTAGTTCTCTACTATGATAGGGTGCCCTAGTCTAGTTCTCTACTATGATAGGGTGCCCTAGTCTAGTTCTCTACTATGATAGGGTGCCCTAGTCTAGTTCTCTACTATGATAGGGTGCCCTAGTCTAGTTATCTACTATGATAGGGTGCCCTAGTCTAGTTATCTACTATGATAGGGTGCCCTAGTCTAGTTCTCTACTATGATAGGGTGCCCTAGTCTAGTTCTATACTATGATAGGGTGCCCTAGTCTAGTTCTCTACTATGATAGGGTGCCCTAGTCTAGTTCTCTACTGTGATAGGGTGCCCTAGTCTCGTTCTCTACTATGATAGGGTGCTCTAGTCTAGTTCTCTACTGTGATAGGGTGCCCTAGTCTCGTTCTCTACTATGATAGGGTGCTCTAGTCTAGTTCTCTACTGTGATAGGGTGCCCTAGTCTCGTTCTCTACTATGATAGGGTGCTCTAGTCTAGTTCTATACTATGATAGGGTGCCCTAGTCTAGTTCTCTACTATGATAGGGTGCTCTAGTCTAGTTATCTACTATGATAGGGTGCTCTAGTCTAGTTCTATACTATGATAGGGTGCCCTAGTCTAGTTCTCTACTATGATAGGGTGCCCTAGTCTAGTTCTCTACTATGATAGGGTGCCCTAGTCTAGTTCTCTACTATGATAGGGTGCCCTAGTCTAGTTATCTACTATGATAGGGTGCCCTGGTCTAGTTTTCTACTATGATAGGGTGCCCTGGTCTAGTTCTCTACTATGATAGGGTGCCCTAGTCTAGTTCTCTACTATGATAGGGTGCCCTAGTCTAGTTCTCTACTATGATAGGGTGCCCTAGTCTAGTTCTCTACTATGATAGGGTGCCCTAGTCTAGTTCTCTACTATGATAGGGTGCCCTAGTCTAGTTCTCTACTATGATAGGGTGCTCTAGTCTAGTTATCTACTATGATAGGGTGCTCTAGTCTAGTTCTATACTATGATAGGGTGCCCTAGTCTAGTTCTCTACTATGATACGGTGCCCTAGTCTAGTTCTCTACTATGATAGGGTGCCCTAGTCTAGTTCTCTACTGTGATAGGGTGCCCTAGTCTCGTTCTCTACTATGATAGGGTGCACTAGTCTAGTTCTCTACTATGATAGGGTGCCCTAGTCTAGTTCTCTACTATGATAGGGTGCCCTAGTCTAGTTCTCTACTATGATAGGGTGCACTAGTCTAGTTCTCTACTATGATAGGGTGCACTAGTCTAGTTCTCTACTATGATAGGGTGCCCTAGTCTAGTTCTCTACTATGATAGGGTGCCCTAGTCTAGTTCTCTACTATGATAGGGTGCCCTAGTCTAGTTCTCCACTATGATAGGGTGCCCTAGTCTAGTTCTCTACTACGATAGGGTGCCCTAGTCTAGTTCTCTACTATGATAGGGTGCACTAGTCTAGTTCTCCACTATGATAGGGTGCCCTGGTCTAGTTATCTACTATGATAGGGTGCCCTAGTCTAGTTCTCTACTATGATAGGGTGCACTAGTCTAGTTCTCTACTATGATAGGGTGCCCTAGTCTAGTTCTCTACTATGATAGGGTGCCCTAGTCTAGTTATCTACTATGATAGGGTGCCCTGGTCTAGTTTTCTACTATGATAGGGTGCCCTGGTCTAGTTCTCTACTATGATAGGGTGCCCTAGTCTAGTTCTCTACTATGATAGGGTGCCCTAGTCTAGTTCTCTACTATGATAGGGTGCCCTAGTCTAGTTCTCTACTATGATAGGGTGCCCTAGTCTAGTTCTCTACTATGATAGGGTGCTCTAGTCTAGTTATCTACTATGATAGGGTGCTCTAGTCTAGTTCTATACTATGATAGGGTGCCCTAGTCTAGTTCTCTACTATGATAGGGTGCCCTAGTCTAGTTCTCTACTATGATAGGGTGCCCTAGTCTAGTTCTCTACTGTGATAGGGTGCCCTAGTCTCGTTCTCTACTATGATAGGGTGCACTAGTCTAGTTCTCTACTATGATAGGGTGCCCTAGTCTAGTTCTCTACTATGATAGGGTGCCCTAGTCTAGTTCTCTACTATGATAGGGTGCACTAGTCTAGTTCTCTACTATGATAGGGTGCACTAGTCTAGTTCTCTACTATGATAGGGTGCCCTAGTCTAGTTCTCTACTATGATAGGGTGCCCTAGTCTAGTTCTCTACTATGATAGGGTGCCCTAGTCTAGTTCTCCACTATGATAGGGTGCCCTAGTCTAGTTCTCTACTATGATAGGGTGCCCTAGTCTAGTTCTCTACTATGATAGGGTGCACTAGTCTAGTTCTCTACTATGATATGGTGCCCTGGTCTAGTTCTCCACTATGATAGGGTGCCCTGGTCTAGTTATCTACTATGATAGGGTGCCCTAGTCTAGTTCTCTACTATGATAGGGTGCCCTAGTCTAGTTCTCTACTGTGATAGGGTGCCCTAGTCTAGTTCTCTACTATGATAGGGTGCCCTAGTCTAGTTCTCTACTATGATAGGGTGCCCTAGTCTAGTTCTCTACTATGATAGGGTGCCCTAGTCTAGTTCTCTACTATGATAGGGTGCCCTGGTCTAAACACCAGGCGCTGACCCATGGTCATTCTCCCCTCACTGTTTGTCACTTTAATTGCATCACAAGTAAACAAGAAGAATGAAAATGGTCACAGTTCATATATGTTCACCATTATTACATATGTAGTCTATAATACTCTGAAATTAATGTGTTTTTAACCAACCAACCACGGCACAATGACGGCTTAAATGATACAGAAGAAGAAGAAGTAAAACGATGACTAGCCAGATAAAAGAAAAAGAAGTAGCCATGGTGCCACCTGGTGTATCTTTATTAGAATCAGTGATACTTACAGATACCGGTAACTGTCAGCAGCTTCGATGCACCTCGGCATGGATGCTACAGGTGTCTGGAACTCTATTGGAGGGACGTGACGCCGTTCTTCCACGAGGCACTCCATCATTTGGTGTTTTGTTGACGGTGGTGGAATACGGTGGTCTCAGGCTCCGCTCCAGTAAGCGTTCAATTGGGTTGAGATCTGGTGACTGAGACGGCCGTGGCATATGGTTTACATCGTTTTCACGCTCATCAAACCATTCAGTGACCCCTCGTGCCTTGTGGATGGGGGCATTGTCATCCTATGGAGGCATAGTCATGGAGCCAAAGTAATAGTCTTATACTTCTCTGTGTGAGTATCTCTGTAGTCTAACTTCTGTGTGAGTATCTCTGTAGTCTAACTTCTGTGTTAGTCAGTATCTCTGTAGTCTAACTTCTGTGTTAGTCAGTATCTCTGTAGTCTAACTTCTGTGTTAGTATCTCTGTAGTCTAACTTCTGTGTGAGTATCTCTGTAGTCTAACTTCTGTGTTAGTCAGTATCTCTGTAGTCTAACTTCTGTGTGAGTATCTCTGTAGTCTAACTTCTGTGTTAGTATCTCTGTAGTCTAACTTCTGTGTTAGTATCTCTGTAGTCTAACTTCTGTGTGAGTATCTCTGTAGTCTAACTTCTGTGTTAGTCAGTATCTCTGTAGTCTAACTTCTGTGTTAGTATCTCTGTAGTCTAACTTCTGTGTGAGTATCTCTGTAGTCTAACTTCTGTGTTAGTCAGTATCTCTGTAGTCTAACTTCTGTGTTAGTCAGTATCTCTGTAGTCTAACTTCTGTGTTAGTATCTCTGTAGTCTAACTTCTGTGGTAGTTAGTATCTCTGTAGTCTAACTTCTGTGTTAGTATCTCTGTAGTCTAACTTCTGTGTGAGTATCTCTGTAGTCTAACTTATGTGTTAGTCAGTATCTCTGTAGTCTAATGTCTGTGTCAGTATCTCTGTAGTCTAACTTCTGTGTTAGTATCTCTGTAGTCTAACTTCTGTGTGAGTATCTCTGTAGTCTAACTTCTGTGTGAGTATCTCTGTAGTCTAACTTCTGTGTGAGTATCTCTGTAGTCTAACTTCTGTGTTAGTCAGTATCTCTGTAGTCTAACTTCTGTGTTCCCGTGTGGTCAGTTGGTAGAGCATGGTGCTTGCAACGCCAGGGTTGTGGGTTCATTCCCCACGGGGGGACCAGGATGAATATGTATGAACTTTCCGATTTGTAAGTCGCTCTGGATAAGAGCGTCTGCTAAATGACTTAAATGTAAATGTGTTAGTATCTCTGTAGTCTAACTTCTGTGTGAGTATCTCTGTAGTCTAACTTCTGTGTGAGTATCTCTGTAGTCTAACTTCTGTGTGAGTATCTCTGTAGTCTAACTTCTGTGTTAGTATCTCTGTAGTCTAACTTCTGTGTGAGAATCTCTGTAGTCTAACTTCTGTGTTAGTATCTCTGTAGTCTAACTTCTGTGTGAGTATCTCTGTAGTCTAACTTCTGTGTGAGTATCTCTGTAGTCTAACTTCTGTGTGAGTATCTCTGTAGTCTAACTTCTGTGTTAGTCAGTATCTCTGTAGTCTAACTTCTGTGTTAGTCAGTATCTCTGTAGTCTAACTTCTGTGTGAGTATCTCTGTAGTCTAACTTCTGTGTTAGTATCTCTGTAGTCTAACTTCTGTGTGAGAATCTCTGTAGTCTAACTTCTGTGTTAGTTAGTATCTCTGTAGTCTAACTTCTGTGTTAGTATCTCTGTAGTCTAACTTCTGTGTGAGTATCTCTGTAGTCTAACTTCTGTGTGAGTATCTCTGTAGTCTAACTTCTGTGTGAGAATCTCTGTAGTCTAACTTCTGTGTTAGTATCTCTGTAGTCTAACTTCTGTGTTAGTTAGTATCTCTGTAGTCTAACTTCTGTGTGAGTATCTCTGTAGTCTAACTTCTGTGTTAGTTAGTATCTCTGTAGTCTAACTTCTGTGTGAGTATCTCTGTAGTCTAACTTCTGTGTTAGTATCTCTGTAGTCTAACTTCTGTGTTAGTCAGTATCTCTGTAGTCTAACTTCTTTGTGAGTATCTCTGTAGTCTAACTTCTGTGTTAGTTAGTATCTCTGTAGTCTAACTTCTGTGTGAGTATCTCTGTAGTCTAACTTCTGTGTGAGTATCTCTGTAGTCTAACTTCTGTGTTAGTTAGTATCTCTGTAGTCTAACTTCTGTGTGAGTATCTCTGTAGTCTAACTTCTGTGTTAGTATCTCTGTAGTCTAACTTCTGTGTGAGTATCTCTGTAGTCTAACTTCTGTGTTAGTATCTCTGTAGTCTAACTTCTGTGTTAGTATCTCTGTAGTCTAACTTCTGTGTGAGTATCTCTGTAGTCTAACTTCTGTGTTAGTATCTCTGTAGTCTAACTTCTGTGTTAGTATCTCTGTAGTCTAACTTCTGTGTTAGTATCTCTGTAGTCTAACTTCTGTGTGAGTATCTCTGTAGTCTAACTTCTGTGTGAGTATCTCTGTAGTCTAACTTCTGTGTGAGTATCTCTGTAGTCTAACTTCTGTGTGAGAATCTCTGTAGTCTAACTTCTGTGTTAGTATCTCTGTAGTCTAACTTCTGTGTTAGTTAGTATCTCTGTAGTCTAACTTCTGTGTGAGTATCTCTGTAGTCTAACTTCTGTGTTAGTTAGTATCTCTGTAGTCTAACTTCTGTGTGAGTATCTCTGTAGTCTAACTTCTGTGTTAGTATCTATGTAGTCTAACTTCTGTGTTAGTCAGTATCTCTGTAGTCTAACTTCTGTGTGAGTATCTCTGTAGTCTAACTTCTGTGTTAGTTAGTATCTCTGTAGTCTAACTTCTGTGTGAGTATCTCTGTAGTCTAACTTCTGTGTTAGTTAGTATCTCTGTAGTCTAACTTCTGTGTGAGTATCTCTGTAGTCTAACTTCTGTGTTAGTATCTCTGTAGTCTAACTTCTGTGTGAGTATCTCTGTAGTCTAACTTCTGTGTTAGTATCTCTGTAGTCTAACTTCTGTGTTAGTATCTCTGTAGTCTAACTTCTGTGTGAGTATCTCTGTAGTCTAACTTCTGTGTTAGTATCTCTGTAGTCTAACTTCTGTGTTAGTATCTCTGTAGTCTAACTTCTGTGTGAGTATCTCTGTAGTCTAACTTATGTGTTCGTATCTCTGTAGTCTAACTTCTGTGTGAGTATCTCTGTAGTCTAACTTCTGTGTGAGAATCTCTGTAGTCTAACTTCTGTGTTAGTATCTCTGTAGTCTAACTTCTGTGTTAGTTAGTATCTCTGTAGTCTAACTTCTGTGTGAGTATCTCTGTAGTCTAACTTCTGTGTTAGTTAGTATCTCTGTAGTCTAACTTCTGTGTGAGTATCTCTGTAGTCTAACTTCTGTGTTAGTATCTATGTAGTCTAACTTCTGTGTTAGTCAGTATCTCTGTAGTCTAACTTCTGTGTGAGTATCTCTGTAGTCTAACTTCTGTGTTAGTTAGTATCTCTGTAGTCTAACTTCTGTGTGAGTATCTCTGTAGTCTAACTTCTGTGTTAGTTAGTATCTCTGTAGTCTAACTTCTGTGTGAGTATCTCTGTAGTCTAACTTCTGTGTTAGTATCTCTGTAGTCTAACTTCTGTGTGAGTATCTCTGTAGTCTAACTTCTGTGTTAGTATCTCTGTAGTCTAACTTCTGTGTTAGTATCTCTGTAGTCTAACTTCTGTGTTAGTATCTCTGTAGTCTAACTTCTGTGTTAGTATCTCTGTAGTCTAACTTCTGTGTGAGTATCTCTGTAGTCTAACTTCTGTGTTAGAATCTCTGTAGTCTAACTTCTGTGTGAGTATCTCTGTAGTCTAACTTCTGTGTTAGTATCTCTGTAGTCTAACTTCTGTGTTAGAATCTCTGTAGTCTAACTTATGTGTTCGTATCTCTGTAGTCTAACTTCTCTGTTAGTTAGTATCTCTGTAGTCTAACTTCTGTGTTAGTATCTCTGTAGTCTAACTTTGCTGTGATGCGATGTGAGATCAAAAATAGAAGAGAGTAATTAAACCATATTGAAGACTGGATATGTACAAATTGCAGACATAACTTGATTGACAGGTGTCACTGTACATGGTGGCTAGAAGCTAGACTGAAGACAAATGAAAACTCATCAGCCAACCTTTCAAACTTCAAGTGTCCAATACCTTTAAAAGTTTGATCTTATTAACGTTGCTTAAAAAGGAGTTTTCTTTCTGAGTATAATGATTATCTAGTCAGGTTAAACTTTTGATCAAGACTTAAATCTGTTTGACTTTATGGTTTTTGTTTTGTATCGTATCAGAAATTAAATCGATATTACTTGGCAATAGGCAGTTTTTCTTTTCTTCCTGGCAATAGATGTTAAATAATTGATCCTTGTTTTTTTAATGGCAGCCATCGTTATCAAGCAAAGAGGCCCCTTTAATTGTTACCTTTATTAATTTTCATTATTGTTTTACATTTTACAAAAAACATTAGGAAGTCTTCCTGCAAAATTAGTGTCACATAAACACCCATGGTAACCATTTGTATAAAATGCAGTTCTTTTTCATTCTTTTTTGCACAACGGAAAATACCTTGATAAATGACCAAATATCAGTGTTGCTTGTGTTGCTTGTGTTCATCGGTGCTCATTATCTGAAGTACAAAATGAAATCCAGTTTTTGTCGTAGCCTTGTTTTCAGTCTCTCGTTAACTGGCGTCTGCTTCAGATGTGTAAAACTCAAACAGAGAACATCACATCAAATCCACAGAGGAAAGGCCTAATACGGACGGTTAAATCACTAAAAGTAACTCTCTTTATTGAATTACAATGATCAACAGAAAATAAATATAAAGTTTCCCGAGAACATTGTCCCTTTACTTTTTTTGTTGTTGTTCTCGGTGAACAATGTAGCTCAAATAATTAGCCTTCAACATTTTTCATAACGAACAAGATTCTAGAACATTCCTCTATGCATTCAACGCTGTGTGTGTGTTTTCTACCCTACACACCACCGTGGAAGATAAAGCACTAGCTATAACCGATAGCATCACTGCTGTAATAAGTACGCTGCATCACACGTGAGATGACACGTAGAATCAGGAAAAGAAAACAAAATACTTTTTGCCTGTTGCTATAAACACAACAACTGAGATATCGCAAATCCTTGAGAATTTTTACTCAAAATTACATCTGGCAAAATCGAAATATTAGCACTTAGAATGACGCGTCTAATCTAATACAAAATAGTTTAGCCTAGGTCCGATTCAAACGGCAGGAATTAGAATGATCAGAAATGATCAGGGATGATCAGGAATTAGCTGGAATGATCAGAAATGATCAGCAATGATCAGGAATGATCAGCAATCAGGAATTAGCTGGAATGATCAGGAATGATCAGGAATTAGCTGGAAAACACTGGCAAGTAATAGACTGAATCTGCCTAACTTATCTTTTTTGGGGGGGAAAATAGCTAAAAAGATTGCAACATTTTTCAATCTTTACTAATAATATATTAACGTTAATTTCAGATGCTAGGGGCACATTTTAAGATAATCAAACGTTTTAATTAATCTGACAAATTTAGGATTTCTTGCCAAGGTATTTAGACTGAATCTATGTGGGAAACTGTAACTCTGATCCGTACTTGTTTAGTGCCACTTGAATACAGCCAGAATATAGTATTTTACAGTATTTTCCCTGCAGACGAGGGTTGCGCTGTCTGTCAACGAGTCGTCGTGGTGCCACACCGAGACAGCGCATAAAGAACAGTGAGTTGAGAGCTGAGCCATGACACACATACAGTTACGTGCCGTTGATTTTTTTAATGAATATTGGCACCTGGCTAAAATAACCAGACAATTACAAGCAGAATACAACTGAACAAATCAACTCAATTCTCTCTCACTTTCAGCTATTCACCACCAGCACCCCACCCAAAAAGGTCATGAACCCTGTGTATTATGACTTATTTACACATCATTTCTTCAAAAATACAATGAAAAATGGCAATGAGCATGGAGCAATGAAAATAATATTATATACCTTCTTGATATAAACAAACAAAATGCGTGAAAAAAAAGAAAAAAAAAGAAACGATGATATTGAAACTTTTGACCTCACTACATTTTCAATGTGACATGTTTTCAACACCGAATTTTACTTTTTCATCTTTTAACAAAAAAAAACTAATACAACGTATTATCTAAACACAAAATAACAACAGCCTACATGTAAAAATATAACTTTTACAAACACACTTTCAAAATAATGGTCAGTTTGCATTTGTTGCATACAATTGACAAATGTCTGCGTTTCCTTTGACAGCTGAATAGCAGTGAGTGGAGCGTGTTGTAACTTCGGTCCCTTTTGTCCAGTCAGGGACGCCATAGTCAGTCATTGTGATGTCACGGCACCCCAGAGTAGACCGTCCCTTTTGTCCAGTCAGGGACGCCATAGTCAGTCATTGTGATGTCACGGCACCCCAGAGTAGACCGGTCCCTTTTGTCCAGTCAGGGACGCCATAGTCAGTCATTGTGATGTCACGGCACGGCACGGCACGGCAGAGAAGAAGAACGTCTTGTCTCTTTAAAAGTAACACTGAGATGCCTCTTCAAACGTTCTACCCATCTCTGAGAAAATAATGAATCACCACCAAAACAACCTCTCCTTTGAAAACTGGCACCTTCCTTATTTATATATTGTATATATTTTTACATTTATATATATTGATTTTCAAATAGATTATTTTCCAGTTTCAGTGCCTTGCGTTGATTGGATAACGTAAACCACATTTAAAAACAGCTGCTGACGAATCTCCATACGGCAGCAAGGTGTGGTTTACTATTTTTTTCATCAACAGAGAAACCAGAACAGACAAAGAATAAGAGAAAGATTAAAAATGAGGAAAAATTCTGTTTTACACATACAACCACACACTGGTACCGAAGACTACAGTGGCTCACGGAAAAGCCGATATTGATAAAAAGCTGATAGCTATAATACAACGCTCAATAACAGACGTGTAGTTCACTATGGAAACAGGCTGAAACTTGTAATAATACAGGAAGGGGTTTGAAACTCGGGGTGCTGGGGCCGCCAGGGGGCTCAACTGACTAAAACAAGGTCTGTTCAGGGACACGCCTTCTAATTACATATAAGCATACAGTACAATTAAATACAGTTTATCCCAAAAATACTTTTTTTTCTCTTTTGACTGTTTTTTTTTATTTTTTATTCCCAGGTCGGAAAAAACCTGACTGCATAGACCTAATTAAGTAACAGTTCCCTAAGCTTGAATCCTAAAAAGTTCAGATAACGTCCGTCTCCTCATCGCATTTGAATGATATGAACTCTAAAAGGCACATTGGTAGAAGTGAATGTTAAAATTGCATCTCTGGGGCCTTGCAGGGTCTGGGGTTGGGGGTTGGTTGGGGGTAAGGGGGCAGGAAGGGAGAACTGGGAAGGTGGACAGAGGGGGGTGTGAAGTGCTAAACCGGGGTTTATAAATCAGACAAATCATACAAGATGACGGACTGCTCGGTCTCTGGGATATACATCCCCCTCTGGCTTGTGCCTTTCCAATGCAGCGTCATCGCCAACCAGGAAGTGACATCACCAACCCGGAAGTGACATCATCCCTGGGAGAGATTCTGGATCTGTCTGTGTGATAAAACACAGCAAAGGAGACAATCTCTCCACCCTTTATTTTCTCTCCATCCTTCCTTCATCTGCCTAGTAACATGGACTAACGAACAGTAACACTACCAACGGCCTGCCCTCCAATCACAAGGGTCCATTTGCTCATCTGCTCCGCCCACGCAAAGGAATGGCCAATGAAAACACATTTGAAATCTGAATCCGGACGTTTGCTGGTTTCGAGTGGCTGCAAGTACAAGAGGCAGCAATTGTTTGCCTCTATCCACTCTAGTATACAGCCAATTCTAGCCAACTTAGAGCCCCCCAAAAAAACAAAGTGTTATCTTAAAATGAATCTGTTCTGTTTTAGATTAGAAGTACACTTTTTTTTTTTTTGTTGTCATTATTGCATGTTTTTTACAATATCTTGAAATTCTACATAATGTCTACTTTTCATATTCTTTTTAATACCCTCTCCCGTCTAGACCGACTGATTTGAGTTTTCATAGATATCTAGCTAACTTGAAACGTCAAGGAGGATTTCAGGCACTCTACTGCAAGGGTTTCCACAGTGTGGAGAAGATTGCCATTCGGTAGAGAGGGCTGTGTTCACTAACAGCTCAGTCTGCAACATTGTTCAAAAAAAACATAATGATATGTTTGAAATAGTCCCCCAACATCGAGTAGTTGCATCAATTATTATATATATTTTTTTCTCCATTTAAAAAAAAAATTCTTTAAGCTATATAATAACAGAAAGAAAGAAGAACAGATGTATTGTATTGTAGTACTGTAGTATATGTATTATCTGTAGTACTGTAGTATTGTAGTACTGTAGAATCTGTTGTACTGTAGTATCTGTAGTACTGTAGTACTGTTGAATCTTAGTACTGTAGTATTTGTAGTACTGTAGTATATGTAGTACTGTGGTATCTGTAATACTGTAGTAGCTGTATTATCTGTAGTACTGTATTATCTGTAGTATCTATAGTACTGTAGTATCTGTAGTATCTATAGTATCTGTAGGATCTATAGTACAGTAGTATCTGTAGTATCTATAGTATCTGTAGGATCTATAGTACAGTAGTCTATGTAGTATATGTAGTACTGTATTATCTATAGTATCTGTAGTAATGTGGTATCTGTAGTACAGTAGTCTCTGTAGTATTGTAGTATCTGTAGTACTGGTGTACTGTAGTATATGTAGTACTGTAGTATCTGTAGTACCTGTACTAGTGTAGTTTCTGTACTATTGTAGTAGATGTAGTAATGTTGTACTGTAGTATATGTAGTACTGTAGTATCTGTGGTATTGTAGTTTCTGTAGTACTGTAGTTACTGTAGTATTGTAGCACTGTAGTATCTGCAGTATTGCAGTTTCTGTAGTATTGTTGTACTGTAGTATCTGTAGTTACTGTTGTACTGTAGTACTGTTGTACTGCAGTATCTGTAGTATTGTAGTTTCTGTAGTATTGTAGTATATGTAGTACTGTGGTACTGTTGTACTGTAGTATATGTATTATTGTAGTTTATGTAGTATCTGTAGTACTGTTGTACTGTAGTTTCTGTAGTATTGTACTATCTGTTATGTTGTTCCATAGCCAATATACATTTGGGTTCATTTATTTCTACAGAAGACAAAAGACAGGTGGTCAGGGCAAGACATTGGTCAGATCAGGTGGTCAGATCGATCGATCGTTGATTGACGTGATCGGTTGATTGATTGGTTCAGGAAATAAGAGAATGCTGTCAAAGGAAGTGGTCACTCATCATCTTGATGAACTCCGGGAGCTTGGACCTATAGGAAGACAGAAGGGGTTAGACACAGCTGTTACCTGGACAAACCAACACACACGACACGACACACACACACACACACACACACACACACACACACACACACACACACACACACACACACACACACACACACACACACACACACACACACACACACACACACACACACACACACACACACACACACACACACACACACACACACATACATAAACAAATGAGAAGAAACAAAAAGGATTAGCTTCTGTACCTGATTAGCTTCTGTACCTGATTAGCTTCTGTACCTGATTAGCTTCTGTACCTGTGTACCTGTGTTCCTGTGTACCTGTGTTCCTGTGTACCTGATTAGCTTCTGTACCTGTGTACTGGATTTCAGATCCTTCTCTTTACACTCATGAACCTTATGGAGAACATACCACCAACCTTTGGTTCTTCACTACAAGCCACCTGTCTCCACCCACTCTTTCAAGGGTTTTTCTTTATTTTTTACTATTTTCTACAATGTAGAAATAATAGTGCAGACATCAAAACTATGAAATAACACATATGGAATCATGTAGTAACCAAAATAAGTGTTCAACAAGTGAAAATATATTTTAGATTTGAGATTCTTCAATGTAGCCACCCTTTGTCTTGAAGACAGCTTTGCACACTCTTTGCATTATCTCAACCAGCTTCATGAGGTAGTCACCTGGAATGCATTTCAATTAACAGGTGTGCCTTGTTCAAATCTGTGGAATTTCTTTCCTTCTTAACAATCAGTTGTGTTGTGACAAGGTAGGGTTGTTATATATAAGATAGCCCTATTTAGTAAAAGAGCAAGTCCATTTTATGACAAGAACAGTTCGAATAAGCAAAGAGAAACAACAATCCATCATTACTTTAAGACATGAAGGTCAGTCAATCACGAAAATTTCAAGAACTTTGAAAGTTTCTTCAAGTGCAGTCTCAAAAACCACCTAGCAATATGATGAAACTGGCTCTCATGAGGACCGCCACAGGAAAGGAAGACCCAGTGTTACCTCCGCTGCACAGGATACGTTCATTAGAGTTACCAGTCTCAGAAATCGGCAATTAACTGCACCTCAGATTGCACCTCACAGAGTTCAAGTAACAGACACATCTCAACAACAACTGTTCAGAGGAGACTATGCGAATCAGGCCTTCATTGTCAAATTCCTGCAAAGAAACCACTACTAAAGGACACCAATAAGAAGAAGAGACTTGCTTGGGCCAAGAAACACGACCATTGGACATTAGACCGGTGGAAATCTGTCCTTTCGTCTGATGAGTCCAAATTTGAGAATTTTGGTTCTAACCGCCATGTCTTTGTGAGACGCAGAGTAGATGAACGCATGTGTGGTTACCACTGTGAAGCATGGAGGAGGAGGTGTGATGGTGTGGGGGTGCTTTGCTGGTGACACTGTCTGTGATTCATTTAGAATTCAAGGCACATTTAACCAGCATGGCCACCACAGCATTCTGCAACGATACGCCATCCCATCTGGTTTGCGCTTAGTGGGACTATCATTTGTTTTTCAACAGTACAATGACCCAAAACACACCTCCAGGCTGTGTAAAGGCTATTTGACCAAGAAGGAGAGTGATGGAGTGCTGCATCAGATGACCTGGCCTCCACAATCACCCGACCTCAATCCAATTGAGATGGTTTGGGATGAGTTGGACCACAGAGTGAAGGAAAAGCAGCCAACAAGTGCTGAGCATACATGGGAGACTGTTGGAAAAGCACTTCAAGACTGTTGGAAAAGCATTCCAGGTGAAGCTGGTTGAGAGAACACCACGCTGTCATCTTTTTATTTAACTAGGCAAGTCAGTTAAGAACAAATTCTTATTTACAATGATAGCCTACACCGGCCAAACCCTAACGACGCTGGGCCAATTATGCACCGCCCTATGGGACTCCCGATCAAAGCCAGTGGTGATACAGCCCGGGATTGAACCAGGGTTTGTAGTGATGTCTCTAGCACTGTGATGCAGTGCCTTAGACCGTTGCGCCACTCGGGAGCCTGAAGGGTGGTTACTTTGAAGAATCTAAAATCTAAAATATATTTAGATTTTTTTTTTGGTTACTACATGATTCCATATGTGTTATTTCATAGTTTTGATGTCTGCACCACTTTTGACTGTTACTGTATATTATACTACTGTCAAACCTGGATTCTGTCTCATAGTTTCTGCACAACATTCAACTATAGACAGTGAAACAATCAACACAATACATCACATCACAATCAAAACGATGGGTTTTTCACTGAGTTTCACTTGATGAAGCTAAAGCAAGTCAACTACACACGCACACGCACGCACGCACGCACGCACGCACGCACGCACGCACGCACGCACGCACGCACGCACGCACGCACGCACGCACACACACACACACACACACACACACACACACACACACACACACACACACACACACACACACACACACACACACACACACACACACACACACACACACACACACACAGCGGAAACAGACAATGAGCACACACACTAAAAGCACACTTACTGCTAATCTGCTGTTCAAATGTACCTAGCGGTTTTTTGTATCAATAGATTTGAGGGTTTGTGGAGTCAGCCAACCCCCAGAAAACGATGCAACTCCGCTTGTTCAATTTCAATCCATTTAGACTCAAGTGTACAAGGGAGAAAGTGTCCTAATTTGTACTGTAATTCTGCCAAAAAAGTGTATCATTTATATGGGATGCGAGCGTAGACAAAACAGTGATGTTATCCATTTACACAATGCAGAGCGTATAGGCCGAGTCACTGTGGAGGACTGATAACAAATATGTCTTCTCTTGTTAAAAGCCTGTATTATTGCATATTACTTGTCTTTTTGGTATTGATTTCTTAGCAAATGGAGCCAGAATGTTAAACATTATATACACCAATTTAATTTTCTTAGTTTTTTTGGGGGGGTTAATGGTAAGTTAATGGTACACGTGTTTTCACAGCAGATTAGTTTAAAGTGAATATCTTCTGACCATTTAGGGGGGTTTTTACATTTGTCCCATTGGGTTGGAGGCGTCCCCCATGGCGTGGTGCGGCCCGGCCAGGGAGAGAGCCGCTCCGCCGTCCGACGAGCCCTTCTCCTCCTCACGTCTCTTCAGACACGCCGCCTTAGGGTTCAGGTTCCTCTCTAGAGACACGGACATGGACAGGTACACACGGCACGGACCCACGCACACACACACACACACACGCGCGCGCGAGAAAACATAGACACAAGTAAGTGTTTAAGAACTGAGGCAGCACCACCGTGTGGATCTGAGAAGATATTGCTCTATATGTCCTGTTAAATTATGGAGCCAATCTTAACTTCCACTTAAATCAGATTTTCCACTAATTAATGCATTGACATCAATAGGAAACTAAGTGAAAATTCGACTTAAGGGGGAAGTTTAGATTCAGCCACAGCCAGGCCTAAAGAATAATGCACCCTGGTGTGTGTGGGTGTGTGTGTGTGTGTGTCTGTATTGTCTCTGACCTCTGATTTGCTGCTCCAGGCTCAGTAGGTGTGTGTGTGTGTATGTGTGTGTAGTAGTAGTAGTAACAGTACTAGTACCCCGAAATGGATTCATAAAGTACTACTACTGTTACTACTACTGCTACTACTACTACTATACTACTACTGCTGCTACTGCCACTACTACTAATACTACTGCTACTACTACTACTATACGACTTCTATACTACTACTACTAATACTGCTACTGCCCCTACTACTACTGCTACTACTACTACTACTATACTACTACTACTATACTACTACTACTACTACTACTACTGCTACTACTATTACTACTAATGCCACTACTACTACTAATGCCACTACTACTACACACACACACACACACCCACACATACTGAGCCACATACTGAGCCAGGAGCAGCAAGGACATATTGTGTGTACTGTGTAAGTGTCTATATGTCTGTCTATGTGTGTGTCTGTCTGTCTGTGTGTGTGTCTGTCTGTGTGTGTGTCTGACGTGTGTGTGTGTCTGTCTGTCTGTCTGTGTGTGTGTGTCTGTCTGACCTGTGTGTGTCTGTATGTGTCTGGCTGATGTGTGTGTGTCTGTCTGTCTGTTTGTGTGTGTGTCTGTCTATGTGTCTATGTGTGTGCCTATATATGTATGCATACAGTATAGGTGTGTATATATATATATATATGTGTGTGTCAGGTCCCTTGCCTCTGACTTGCTGCTCCAGACTCAGTATGACGGCCACGGCCTGATGCAGTATGAGCAGTTTGGTCTGTGGCTTGTCACTCTTCAGGTGCAGCTGCACCATACGCCCCAGCTCCTTGAAAGCCTCGTTGATGTCTCGGACACGGAGCCGCTCTCGGGCATTGTTGGCCATCCTGCGTTCCTTCTCGCGTTCGATCTTCTGCTCCGGAGACAAGTCCTCGTCATCCGCGTTGCTGTGGGACCGATATGGGGACTGATCAGCACCAGCGAAACCAACGCTTACCCACGCTACGCCATTTTGAAATGCCGGCACATCGGATGAAGCCGGGTACAGTCTGAATCTCTGTTTATAGGATTTGTGATGCCTATCCATTTACCTGTGCAACGTAGACACAGTTCATTCAGGAAGTATTTACACTCTTTGACTTTTTCCACATGTTGATGTTGTTACAGTCTGAATTAAACATTTATTAAATTGAGATTATTTGTCACTGGTCTACACACACAATACCCCATAATTTCAAAGGGGAATTATGTTTTTTGGAATTTTGTACAAATGTATTGAAAATGAAAAGCTGAAATGCCTTGAGTCAATAAGTATTCAACCCCTTTGTTATGGCGATGCCTAAATAAGCACAGGAGTAAAAATGTACTTAACAAGTCACATAATAAGTTACATGGACTCACTCTGTGTGCAATAACAGTGTTTAACATGATTTTGGAATGACTACCCCCATCTCTGTACCCCATATGTACATACAAAGTCCCTCAGTCGAGCAGTGAATTTCAAACACAGATTCATTCACAAAGACCAGGGAGGTTTTTCAATGCCTGGCAAAGAAGGGCACCTATTATTAGATGGGTAAAAATAAAAAAGCAGACATTGAATATCCCTTTGAGTATGGTGAAGTTATTCATTACACGTTGGATGGTGTATCGATACATCCAGTCACTACAAAGATACAGGCGTCCTTCCTAACTCAGTTGCCCGGGAGGAAGGAAACCGCTCCGTAATTTCACCATGAGACCGATGGTGACTTAAAAACAGTTACAGAGTTTAATGGCTGTGGTAGGAGAAAACTGAGGATGGATCAACAACATTGTAGTTACTCCACAATAGTAACCTAATTGACAGAGTGAAAAGAAGGAAGCCTGTACAGAATACAAATATTCCAAAACATGCATCCTGTTTGCAACAAGGCACTAAAGTAATACTGCAAAAGATGAGGCAAAGAAATGCACCTTTTTCCCTGAATACAAAGTGTTATGTTTGGGGCAAATCCAATACAACACATTACTCAGTACCACTTTCCATATTTTCAAGCATAGTGGTGACTGCATCATGTTATGGGTATGCTTGTCATCGTTAAGGACTAGGGAGTTTTTCAGGATAAAAAAGAAAAGGAATGCCCAGGCAAAATCCCAGAGGAAAATCTGGTTCAGTCTGCTTTCTACCAGACACTGGGAGATGAATTCACCCATCAGGAGGAAAATAACCTAAAACACAAGGACAAATCTACACTGGGGTTGCTTACCTAGAAAACAGTTATGGTTCCTGAATGATACAACTTAAATCTACTTGAAAATCTATGGCAAGACCTGCAAATGGTTTTCTAGCAACGATCAACAACCAATTTGACAGAGATTGAATAATTTAGAAAATAATAACGGGCAAATGTTGCACAATCCAGGTGTGGGATTGAGATTTACCCAGAAAGACTCACAGCTGTAATCACTGGCAAAGGTAAAGTATTGACTCAGGGGTATGAATACTTATTGTAAAATTAAATATTTCTCTATTTCATTTTCTGAAAACATGTTTTCATCTTAGATGTGTGAGAAAACAAATACACAACACAAAATGTAGAATAAAGTAAAAAATTGTGAATATTTCTGAAGACACTGCATATATAGTAGATGGTGTTGGAACCTGAAACAATTCATTTCCATTCTATATTCAATAATTTCATTTGTTCAATGCATCTAATTTCAATCGTTAAAATGTTAAATCGTTTAATGCATCTATTTTCAATCATTGAAATGTTAAATTTTTCAATGCATCTATTTTCATTCGTTTAATAAATATATTTTCAATCGTTCAATTCATATATTTGAAATCGTTCAATTAATATATTTGAAATCGTTCAATTAATATATTTTCAGTCGTTCAATGCATATAGACAGAGGGTGGGAGGGAGGGTAGGAGACATCTTTGTCCAATCGTTTCATCACGATAATCTGGGGTTGGGTCCGAATTAGTCTGATTGGATCATTCCAGGTGGAAGGTCTATAAACGTTGTGATGTCACAGAGTTTATCCTGGGATGGGCTGGAGCCCTAAGTGCATTTTGGGAATGAGGAAGTGGGGATTCTACTCTGGTGTGTGAGAAACAGCTAAAACACGGCTCAAGACCATGGACGGGACTGGACCGCCTGGCTTCAGATACACTCAAAGGACTACATTTGGAGCAATCGATGTGTTAGTGTACCAGTGGAGGCTGTAGAGGGGAGGACGGCTCGTAATAATGTCTGGAACGGAGCAAAACCACGTGTTTGATATAATCGATACCATTCCACGGATTCCGCTCCAGCCTTTAACACGAGGCCATCCTCTCCAATTAAGGTGCCACCAACCTGAGTAGTGTACATATACTGTGTGTGTGTATGCTGTATAGTATGCAGGTTTATGTGATTGTTGAGAAACTACCATACAGCTGTAATTGTATGGCTTTAAATAAATGTCATAATATGTATGTAGTCTATTGACTAGACAGGAATGTCACAGTTTGTATTGTAAGTGAGTATATTTGAGTGTGTTTCACTTTGTAGATTATCAGCCTCTTTGTTGTCATTTTTCGTTTGTTTATTTAGCTGTCCCCCAAATCACACGGTTCACTTCATCAAAATCCGTTGTTAGGGGAATTTAAATGAAGCGAGCGTTGCCGACACGGTTACCTAGATCTTGACCTATCAATAGACTTGAGGTCCTTGTTGTCGGACTCCTCCTTCTTGGCCTCCATAGATCTGGCATCCTGCAGGTTCTCATCCCCCTCATCCTCCGACTTGATCTCTGACGAGATGGACGAGGCGCTCTGGCCCTGGAGACCACTGGAGAGAGCTGGGGAGGGGAGAGGGGAGGAGAAGGGGGAGGGAGGAGAGAGGGGAAGGAAGGAGGAGAGATGGGGGTGAGGAAAGAGGAGAGAGAAGGAATATATATATTAAAGCCACAAACCATTCTTCAGCTAAACAAAAGCCCCGCCATTCGGTTTGTTCTTTTGTACATTTGAGACATTAGGTTTATTCTAGTGGTGCCAGACAGACAGACAGACAGACAGACAGACAGACAGACAGACAGACAGACAGACAGACAGACAGACAGACAGACAGACAGACAGACATATAGTTTATACTAGTGGTGTCAGACAGACAGACAGACAGACAGAGAGTTTATACTAGTGGTGCCAGACAGATAGACAGACAGACAGAGAGAGAGTTTATACTAGTGGTGCCAGACATATAGACATACATACAGTTTATACTAGTGGTGCCAGACAGATAGACAGACAGATAGTTTATACTAGTGGTGCCAGACAGATAGACAGACAGACAGAGAGAGAGTTTATACTAGTGGTGCCAGACAGATAGACATACAGACAGTTTATACTAGTGGTGCCAGACAGATAGACAGACAGAGAGTTTATACTAGTGGTGCCAGACATATAGACATACACTACTTTTATCTTTCCCTTCACAATGTGTGTGTGTGTGTGTGTGTGTGTGTGTGTGTGTGTGTGTGTGTGTGTGTGTGTGTGTGTGTGTGTGTGTGTGTGTGTGTGTGTGTGTGTGTGTGTGTGTGTGTGTGTGTGTGTCTGTGTGTGTGTGTGTGTGTGTGTTTGGCATGCCTGCCTCTGTGTAAAGAGTGTCTACCAGGCACAATCATCCTCTGTTTCATCCGCATTAGGGGGGAGGAGGGGGAGACTGAGGGAGGGGGGGGGGGGGGGAGAGGGGAGGAGACAGAGGGAGGTGGATGAGACAGTGGGAGGGGGAGGAGGGGGGAGACAGAGCGAGGGGGGAGGAGACAGAGTGAGGGGGAGGAGGGGGGAGACAGAGGGAGTGTCTGCTCTGCGGACACAAAAGGGGTCTGAACCCCTCTCACTATCCAGCTGGAGAATACAGCTGTCTCTTTGTTTGACGTCATTCTGTGGGCCGGTGCCAACATTCCTGTCAACATAAAAACACTGTTCCCACACTCTCACACACTCTCTCTCTCTCACTATCTCTCTCTCTCTCTCTCACACACACACACACACACACACACACACACACACACACACACACACACACACACACACACACACACACACACACACACACACACACACACACACACACACACACACACACACACACACACACACACACACACACACACACACACACACACACTCTTGCACAGACACAGCCTCCCTCAAAATGCCCTCAATGTTTCGATCACAGAGAGGAAGACAAACAAAATGGTGGCCTGGCTGCTGCCAGCTTCTATACTATATGTGGGGCTGTATCTCTAACCTGGCTGCTGCCAGCTTCTATACTATATGTGGGGCTGTATCTCTAACCTGGCTGCTGCCAGCTTCTATACTATATGTGGGGCTGTATCTCTAACCTGGCTGCTGCCAGCTTCTATACTATATGTGGGGCTGTATCTCTAACCTGGCTGCTGCCAGCTTCTATACTATATGTGGGGCTGCATCTCTAACCTGGCTGCTGCCAGCTTCTATACTATATGTGGGGCTGTATCTCTAACCTGGCTGCTGCCAGCTTCTATACTATATGTGGGGCTGCATCTCTAACCTGGCTGCTGCCAGCTTCTATACTATATGTGGGGCTGTATCTCTAACCTGGCTGCTGCCAGCTTCTATACTATATGTGGGGCTGTATCTCTAACCTGGCTGCTGCCAGCTTCTATACTATATGTGGGGCTGTATCTCTAACCTGGCTGCTGCCAGCTTCTATACTATATGTGGGGCTGTATCTCTAACCTGGCTGCTGCCAGCTTCTATACTATATGTGGGGCTGTATCTCTAGAGAAACTAGAGGGAAGGAGACCAGTGGTGACTGAGACAGAGAAACTAGAGGGAATGAGACCAGTGGTGACTGACAAACTAGAGGGAAGGAGACCTGTGGTGACTGAGAAACTAGAGGGAAGGAGACCAGTGGTGACTGAGACAGAGAAACTAGAGGGAAGGAGACCAGTGGTGACTGAGACAGAGAAACTAGAGGGAAGGAAACCAGTGGTGACTGACAAACTAGAGGGAAGGAGACCAGTGGTGACTGAGACAGAGAAACTAGAGGGAAGGAGACCAGTGGTGACTGAGACAGAGAAACTAGTGGGAAGGAGACCAAAGCCACAATCCTGCTGTTACTGTCTCACTGTAATGTTGCCAACAACACTTTAATGGACATTATTTATAGTCCTAACCCCAGCTGCCTCTTTAGTGTGTGTGTGATACGTGCATGCTGTGTGATACGTGCATGCTGTGTGATACGTGCATGCTGTGTGATACGTGCATGCTGTGTGATACGTGCATGCTGTGTGATACGTGCATGCTGTGTGATACGTGCATGCTGTGTGATACGTGCATGCTGTGTGATACGTGCATGCTGTGTGAAAACGTGTGTGTGGTGATTGTATAGGACTGTTTCTATAGTACATTACCCTCTGAATTCTGTTTTATAGTGTTCAACACTCCATTAGGCAGTTGGTACCACTATGTGTGTGTGTGTGTGTGTGTGTGTGTGTGTGTGTGTGTGTGTGTGTGTGTGTTTGTGTGTGTATGTGTGCAGTTGGCGAGGGCCTCAGGACCATACGATGCCAAGGAAGTAATTTCCAGTCTTTAAACAGATCTCAGGGCTAATTTGCTTCACAGAATCGGTCATATACAATTTCCTTTTACATATTCATATTTTAAATATATTGCGTTTTCTCTGTTAAATCATAATTACTCACACATTTAAACTCCATGCTTGCCAAATTCACATATTTTATTGTTGGCAATGTAGAAGGGGGGGGGGGGGGGGGGGCTAACTAGCTCAATGAAAAAAAACATAAATTAAATCTATTCAAATTATTTTCTTCATAATGAGATTTTTCAGATTTTTGGCTGTGTTGTATACTAGAATAACTCTTTGCTAATTTGTCTCTGTGGGAGAGATAGTCTTTTCTACGGACCAGGTCTCTGTGTTTGAGGTAACCGTAGGAGTCCTGAAATGCTATTTACACCACAGAATACCTGCTACCGACCTCCACACACACACACACACACACACACACCAACCCCCCCCCCTTCTCTTCTCCCCCCCTTCCCTTACTCACCCCGGTATGGTACTCACCCCCGGTATGGTACTCACCCCCGGTATGGTACTCACCCCCGGTATGGTACTCATCCCGGTATGGTACTCACCCCCGGTATGGTACTCACCCCGGTATGGTACTCACCCCGGTATGGTACTCATCCCGGTATGGTACTCACCCCCGGTATGGTACTCATCCCGGTATGGTACTCACCCCGGTATGGTACTCATCCCGGTATGGTACTCATCCCCGGTATGGTACTCATCCCGGTATGGTACTCACCCCCGGTATGGTACTCACCCCGGTATGGTACTCATCCCGGTATGGTACTCACCCCGGTATGTATCAGTCTGGTTGAGATCTGGTGACGTGGCAGACTGCTGGGGCAGCTGGGGGACTGGCACTTGGTTGGGTCCGATGGGATGGCTGCCACGCATACCCACGCTACCATCCTCCCTGTGAGAGCCCACCTGCAGGGAATCAGAGAGAGAGAGAGGGGGAGAAAACGTTAAAGTCAGGACGGGTCCAACTCAAACAAACGTCACGATGCAGACGCAGACCCCTGAATACACACAGCAGCTCTAACTCATTTCCTGTATTGAATAATATTACTAGCTACAGTATGAGTTCACCTTCATAAATAGGATTCATTCATCTAGTAGAAAGAGGAGGAAGGGAAGTGCTACTAAGGTACACAATAGTAAATGTTGGTAGATAGAAGGTGCTCTTTGGTTAAAGGGGTGAATTGGTCATCAAAAAGAAAGGAGGACCAAGGCACTCTTCATATAATTAATTTAAATGCCTTTAATAGTACGGAATGTTCCATAGAAACAACTTTTTTTTTTTTTTTTACAACTAAAGGCATTTTAATTAATTATATGAAGAGTGCCTTGGACCTCCTTTCTTTTTGACGATTCGTTCATCTATGGAATATTAATACTAGCTATGAGTTCAACTTCACAAACAGGATTCATTCATGTTTTGTCCTTCTTGTCACGGAACATGTTATATCGTAGCCATGGCGATCCTGGTACCGTGACATCCTTTATATGTCATTTCCTCCCGTTTATGCGTCAACTATCTCTCCTTCACCCTTCCCTGTATTCCTTCCTCGTCTCCTGCTCCGTCTTCCCTAGATGTGTACTACTGCTGTTGACCTGCAGAGGGCAGCCTCCCCCTGTGTATCACAGAGTCGACCCAGTCCCAGTCTACACGCACACACACAGACACACACACACACACACACACATTTTTTGCTCAGAAAACTTGGGGGACAAATAAAATCCCCTAATTTGGCATGCGGGGCCCGCCAGTTGGGGAACCCAGATCTATTTCCTCTCTCCCATTTTCCTGTCTTTTCCTCCACTTTCACTAAACCTGGATGGCAGTAATAGTGAAGCTGTTCAGATCCGTTCAGGCAGGTAAAATATAAAATGCTCTCTCGTAGGGAACCTCTCTCTCCTCAGCGGAGCTCAATGATTCCCATCCATCTGTCTACTATCATGTCCGCCAACACAACTGACAATTATCTTAATACCCATATGTTTAATTGTGGGGCTCCTATTCCCCCGACGGATCCTCTAGATCCAGCAGGAAATGACATTTGGCACAAGTTTCTCTCTCTCTCTCTCTGTCTCTCTCTCTCTGTCTTTCTCTCTCTCTGTCTTTCTCTCTCTCTGTCTTTCTCTCTCTGTCTTTCTCTCTCTATCTTTCTCTCTATCTTTCTCTCTATCTCTCTCTCTCTCTCTCTCTCTCTCTCTCTCTCTCTCTCTCTCTCTCTCTCTCTCTCTCTCTCTCTCTCTCTCTCTCTCTCTCTCTCTCTCTCTCTCTCTCTCTCTCTCTCTCTCTCTCTCTCTCTCTCTCTCTCTCTCTCTCTCTCTCTCTCTCTCGTCGTACGGTGTAATACAATTGGAGGACCGGTCTATTTTCTCTCTCTCTCCCTGTCTCTTCTCTCTATCTCCCTGTCTTGTTTGTAATTCCAGCTAAGCCTCTGACAGCTCAGCTCGAGATGTCAGCTACACCTCCCTGCTTGATGCAAATATCAGAAAATGTCGAGCGGCTTTGTGGGGAGCGTACAGACAGGCAGAGGGAGAGGAACGCGTTCCAAGCCGGCTGTGTTTGTTTGCTCCTCGTCTTTCATCACAAAACAAACCCCAAATGCAAAATGGCACCATCCTGGCCGGGGATAGAAGGTTCTGGCATACATATTTAATAAAGGTTTTATATTTTAAAACTCTGCTAAATTAGTATGATGATGTGAGTGGGGCGGCTTACAAAGAGTGAGGGGGAGGCTGGGGAGTGTGTGTGTGTGTGTGGGTGTGTGTGTGTGTGTGGGGGGGTGTGTGTGTGTGTGTGGGCGGCTGGGGAGATGTGTTCCCAGTGTCGTCTTGTCATCTGTGCCACTATAAATCAGGAAGATGGCGCTTCACAGTCCCCAATGTCTGTCTGTCTGCCTGCTTACTGTCTGTCTGTCCGCCTCTCTGCCAGCTTCCCGTCTGTCTATCTGCCTGCTTCCTGTCTGTCGCTATGTCTATCTGCCTGTCTATCTATCTATCTATCGATCTGTCTCTCTGCCTGTCTATCTATCTATCTGTCTCTCTGCCTGTCTCTCTGCCTGTCTATCTATATATCTGTCTCTCTGCCTGTCTATCTATCTATCTGTCTCTCTGCCTGTCTATTCAATTCAATTCAATTCAATTCAAGGGGCTTTATTGGCATGGGAAACGTGTTAACATTGCCAAAGCAAGTGAGGTAGATAATATACAAAAGTGAAATAAACAATAAAAATTAACAGTAAACATTACACATACAGAAGTTTCAAAACAATAAAGACATGACAAATGTCATACTATATATATGCAGTGTTGTAACAATGTACAAATGGTTAAAGCACACAAGTTAAAATAAATAAACATAAATATGGGTTGTATTTACAATGGTGTTTGTTCTTCACTGGTTGCCCTTTTCTTGTGGCAACAGGTCACAAATCTTGCTGCTGTGATGGCACACTGTGGAATTTCACCCAGTAGATATGGGAGTTTATCAAAATTGGATTTGTTTTCGAATTCTTTGTGGATCTGTGTAATCTGAGGGAAATATGTCTCTCTAATATGGTCATACATTGGGCAGGAGGTTAGGAAGTGCAGCTCAGTTTCCACCTCATTTTGTGGGCAGTGAGCACATAGCCTGTCTTCTCTTGAGAGCCATGTCTGCCTACGGCGGCCTTTCTCAATAGCAAGGCTATGCTCACTGAGTCTGTACATAGTCAAAGCTTTCCTTAAGTTTGGGTCAGTCACAGTGGTCAGGTATTCTGCCACTGTATACTCTCTGTTTAGGGCCAAATAGCATTCTAGTTTGCTCTGTTTTTTTGTTAATTCTTTCCAATGTGTCAAGTAATTATCTTTTTGTTTTCTCATGATTTGGTTGGGTCTAATTGTGCTGTTGTCCTGGGGCTCTGTGGGGTGTGTTTGTGTTTGTGAACAGAGCCCTAGGACCAGCTTGCTTAGGGGACTCTTCTCCAGGTTCATCTCTCTGTAGGTGATGGCTTTGTTATGGAAGGTTTGGGAATCGCTTCCTTTTAGGTGGTTGTAGAATTTAACGGCTCTTTTCTGGATTTTGATAATTAGTGGGTATCGGCCTAATTCTGCTCTGCATGCATTATTTGGTGTTCTACGTTGTACACGGAGGATATTTTTGCAGAATTCTGCATGCAGAGTCTCAATTTGGTGTTTGTCCCATTTTGTGAAATCTTGGTTGGTGAGCGGACCCCAGACCTCACAACCATAAAGGGCAATGGGCTCTATGACTGATTCAAGTATTTTTAGCCAGATCCTAATTGGTATGTTGAAATTTATGTTCCTTTTGATGGCATAGAATGCCCTTCTTGCCTTGTCTCTCAGATCGTTCACAGCTCTGTGGAAGCTACCTGTGGTGCTGATGTTTAGGCCGAGGTATGTATAGTTTTTTGTGTGCTCTAGGGCAACGGTGTCTAGATGGAATTTGTGGTCCTGGCGACTGGACCTTTTTTGGAACACCATTATTTTGGTCTTACTGAGATTTACTGTCAGGGCCCAGGTCTGACAGAATCTGTGCAGAAGATCTAGGTGCTGCTGTAGGCCCTCCTTGGTTGGTGACAGAAGCACCAGATCATCAGCAAACAGTAGACATTTGACTTCGGATTCTAGTAGGGTGAGACCGGGTGCTGCAGACTGTTCTAGTGCCCGCGCCAATTCGTTGATATATATGTTGAAGAGGGTGGGGCTTAAGCTGCATCCCTGTCTCACCCCACGACCCTGTGTGAAGAAATGTGTGTGTTTTTTGCCAATTTTAACCGCACACTTGTTGTTTGTGTACATGGATTTTATGATGTCGTATGTTTTACCCCCAACACCACTTTCCATCAATTTGTATAGCAGACCCTCATGCCAAATTGAGTCGAAGGCTTTTTTGAAATCAACAAAGCATGAGAAGACTTTGCCTTTGTTTTGGTTTGTTTGGTTGTCAATTAGGGTGTGTAGGGTGAATACATGGTCTGTTGTACGGTAATTTGGTAAAAAGCCAATTTGACATTTGCTCAGTACATTGTTTTCATTGAGGAAATGTACGAGTCTGCTGTTAATGATAATGCAGAGTATTTTCCCAAGGTTACTGTTGACGCATATTCCACGGTAGTTATTGGGGTCAAATTTGTCTCCACTTTTGTGGATTGGGGTGATCAGTCCTTGGTTCCAAATATTGGGGAAGATGCCAGAGCTAAGGACGATGTTAAAGAGTTTTAATATAGCCAATTGGAATTTGTTGTCTGTGTATTTGATCATTTCATTAAGGATACCATCAACACCACAGGCCTTTTTGGGTTGGAGGGTTTTTATTTTGTCCTGTAACTCATTCAAGGTAATTGGAGAATCCATCGATCTGTCTCTCTGCCTGTCTATCTATCTATCTATCGATCTGTCTCTCTGCCTGTCTATCTATCTATCTATCTATCTATCGATCTGTCTCTCTGCCTGTCTATCTATCTATCTATCGATCTGTCTCTCTGCCTGTCTATCTATCTATCTATCGATCTGTCTCTCTGCCTGTCTATCTATCTATCGATCTGTCTCTCTGCCTGTCTATCTATCGATCTATCGATCTGTCTCTCTGCCTGTCTATCTATCTATCTATCTATCTATCGATCTGTCTCTCTGCCTGTCTATCTATCGATCTGTCTCTCTGCCTGTCTATCTATCGATATGTCTCTCTGCCTGCTTTCTGTCTATATGTCTCCCTATCTATCTATCTATCTATCTATCTATCTATCTATCTATCTATCTATCTATCTATCTATCTATCTATCTATCTATCTATATATCTATCTATCTATCTATCTATCTATCTATCTATATGTCTCCCTATCTATCTATCTATCTATCTATCTATCTATCTATCTATCTATCTATCTATCTATCTCTCTCTCTCTCTCTCTCTCTCTCTCTCTCTCTCTCTCTCTCTCTCTCTCTCTCTCTCTCTCTCTCTCTCTCTCTCTCTCTCTCTCTCTCTCTCTCTCTCTCTCTCTCTCTCTCTCTCTCTCTCTCTCTCTCTCTCTCACTGTCTGTCTGTCTGTCTGTCTGTCTGTCTGTCTGTCTGTCTGTCTGTCTGTCTGTCTGTCTGTCTGTCTGTCTGTCTGTCTGTCTGTCTGTCTGTCTGTCTGTCTGTCTGTATGTCTGTCTGTGTCTGTATGTCTCTCTGCCTGCGTCCTGTCTGTGGGTCACGTTTCAGGGTCATGTGGGTCATGTTTCCGGGTCATGTGGATCTTGTTTGGGGTGGCAGGTAGCCTAGTGGTTAGAGCGTTAGACTAACCAAAAGGTTGCAAGATCAAATCCACAAGCTGACAAGGTAAAAATATGTCCTTCTGCACCTGAACAAGGCAGTTAACCCACTGTTCCTAGGCCGTCATTGAAAATAATAATTTGTTCTTAACTGACTTGCCTAGCAAAATAAATAAATAAATGTTTCTGGGTCATGTGCAAATCAAATCAAACTTTTTTTTCCCAGCAGGAGAGAGAGACAGACGGTCCAGTCATAATACCACTCTCCTCTGCAAATTATATTTGACCTAACTAATCTTTCTCTAATATCACGAAATCAGAAGACCTCATATTTTCCTGTATTTCTCCACTTGACTTCTCTTCTTTTTGTGCCCTCTTCTTCATCTTCTTTTTCTTCGTCTTCTTCTTCGTCTTCTTCTTCTTCTCCTTCTTCGTCTTCTTCTTCTTCTTCGTCTTCTTCTTCTTCTTCGTCTTCTTCTTCTTCTTCTTCTTCGTCTTCTTCTCCTTCTTCTTCTTCTTCTTCTTCTTCTCCTTCTTCTTCTGTCTATAGGACGTAATGCAAAGTCTCAATGAACAGCTGGAGTTAGAGAGTAAACGACAGATAGAAGTCATTTTTCATATCTAGTCTCTTCTATAATCAGTCATATTGAGAGAACAGTGGCAGCCCGTATGGCCCTGCTCATTTAGGAGCTGTTGACTTTAGCAACCCGCTCTACGGTCAGTAAGCGCTACAGTTGATTTTCCTGGTTTTGTGGAAAAAAGCGATAGGGCCAAAGAGGGTTTTGAACAATCCACTTGACTGTATTTTGTAGGAAATGTACTAAGCAGCCCACCCTGTAGCCCTGCAGCAGTGGTTGAGAGGAGTTGTGTGTTGATGAGACACGTGACAGACAGGAGCAGATGGCATCATGGCGTTCTGCACTAATGCTGTTAACGCTCGCCTGGATCGTTGGGCTGGGGCTGATCGCTCCCCCCCAGAGCATAGTACAGTACAGTACAGTACAGCACCTCTCGTCTGGTTCGATTGAATACGCTGGGGCTGCCTGTCTGTCCACAGAGCATAGTACAATACAGCACCTCCATCTCAGGACTAACACATGTATGGATCCCCTGGCTGACTGCCTCAGAGCATAGTACAGTATAGCTCCTCAATGTGTACCACTGTCTGATCCTGGCTGCTCCCCCACTCCCCACAGAATCCCATCTCCCTAGTATGGATTGTCTGCCTGACTCTCCTGGCTGCTCCGCAGTCTCATATTACAGCAACTCAGTACAGTACAGCACCTCCGTCTCAAATTACAGCAACTCAGTACAGTACAGCACCTCCGTCTCATATTACAGCAACTCAGTACAGTACAGCACCGCCGTCTCATATTACAGCAACTCACTACAGTACAGCACCTCCGTCTCAAATTACAGCAACTCAGTACAGTACAGCACCTCCGTCTCATATTACAGCAACTCAGTACAGTACAGCACCTCCGTCTCAAATTACAGCAACTCAGTACAGTACAGCACCTCCGTCTCATATTACAGCAACTCACTACAGTACAGCACCTCTGTCT
>NC_092086.1:114456595-114476595 GCF_045679555.1 Salvelinus alpinus | reverse complement strand
ACCCCCCTCTCCTCGTCTCATCCCCCTCTCCCCGTCTCATCCCCCTCTCCTCGTCTCATCCCCCTCTCCCCGTCTCATCCCCTCTCCCCGTCTCATCCCCCTCTCATCCTCCTCCCCCCTCTCATCCCCCTCTCCCCGTCTCATCCCCCTCTCCCCGTCTCATCCCCCTCTCCTCGTCTCATCCCCCTCTCCCTGTCTCATCCCCCTTTCCCCGTCTCATCCCCCTCTCCCCGTCTCATCCCCCTCTCCTCGTCTCATCCCCTCTCCCCGTCTCATCCCCCTCTCATCCTCCTCCCCCCTCTCATCCCCCTCTCCCCGTCTCATCCCCCTCTCCTCGTCTCATCCCCCTCTCCCTGTCTCATCCCCCTCTCCCCGTCTCATCCCCCTCTCCTCGTCTCATCCCCCTCTCCTTGTCTCATCCCCCTCTCCCCGTCTCATCCCCTCTCCCTGTCTCATCCCCCTCTCCCCGTCTCATCCTCCTCTCCTCGTCTCATCCCCCTCCCCCTCTCATCCCCCTCTCCCCGTCTCATCCCCTCTCCCCGTCTCATCCCCCTCTCATCCCCCTCTCCCCGTCTCATGCCCCTCTCCTCCTCTCATCCCCCTCTCCTTGTCTCATCCCCCTCTCCCCGTCTCATCCCCTCTCCCCGTCTCATCCCCCTCTCATCCCCCTCTCCCAGTCTCATCCCCCTCCCCCTCTCATCCCCCTCTCCCCGTCTCATCCCCCTCCCCCTCTCATCCCCCTCTCCCCGTCTCATCCCCCTCTCCCCGTCTCATCCCCTCTCCCCGTCTCATCCCCCTCTCCCCGTCTCATCCCCTCTCCCCGTCTCATCCCCCTCTCCCCGTCTCATCCCCCTCTCCCTGTCTCATCCCCCTCTCATCCCCCTCTCCTCGTCTCATCCCCCTCCCCCTCTCATCCCCCTCTCCCCGTCTCATCCCCTCTCCCTGTCTCATCCCCCTCTCCCCGTCTCATCCCCTCTCCCTGTCTCATCCCCCTCTCATCCCCCTCCCCCTCTCATCCTCCTCTCATCCCCTCTCCCTGTCTCATCCCCCTCTCCCCGTCTCATCCCCCTCTCCTCGTCTCATCCCCCTCCCCCTCTCATCCTCCTCTCATCCCCTCTCCCTGTCTCCACAGCTGTTCAGTCCTGATTACTGGCAGAGAGAACAGTGTCAGATGCCTTATAAAGAAGGAGGGCTATTAGCCATGATTTCCATGTTTCATGTCAGAGTGGTTTCAGGAACATAAACTAGACCAGATTACAACAAAGATTAGGAAGAATATGCTCTTTTCATCATCCGTCGTAGTCTGACCCTAACTCACTAAAATCTCACCCAGACCGTGTGTGTGTGTGTGTGCTGTGTGTATGTGTATGTGTGTGTGCTGTGTGTGTGTGTGTGTGTGTGTTGTGTAAAGTCAGAGTACAGGCTCATATAAAGGGACTTTAAACCTCTTCCAGGGTTTATAGCTTGGCCTGTTTAGATGATGAATTGACTTGAGCCTAACAGGTCTGATCTGTCTCTTTCTTAGACCTGAGAAGTCATGTTGTATCACTCCTGTTATCACTGAGTAGGTTTGCCTGCCATTGATACTAGTAATGTACAGCAACAAGCTGTTGGCTGGCCAGTGTCTGTGTGTTGCTACTGTTACAGGACAGTGATGTAGCTGGTTAATACCAGTACTGTTACAGGACAGTGATGTAGCTGGTTAATACCAGTACTGTTACAGGACAGTGATGTAGCTGGTTAATACCAGTACTGTTACAGGACAGTGATGTAGCTGGTTAATACCAGTACTGTTACAGGACAGTGATGTAGCTGGTTAATACCAGTACTGTTACAGGACAGTGATGTAGCTGGTTAATACCAGTACTGTTACAGGACAGTGATGTAGCTGGTTAATACCAGTACTGTTACAGGACAGTGATGTAGCTGGTTGGTACCAGTACTGTTACAGGACAGTGATGTAGCTGGTTAATACCAGTACTGTTACAGGACAGTGATGTAGCTGGTTAATACCAGTACTGTTACAGGACAGTGATGTAGCTGGTTGGTACCAGTACTGTTACAGGACAGTGATGTAGCTGGTTAATACCAGTACTGTTACAGGACAGTGATGTAGCTGGTTAATACCAGTACTGTTACAGGACAGTGGTGTAGCTGGTTAATACCAGTACTGTTACAGGACAGTGATGTAGCTGGTTGGTACCAGTACTGTTACAGGACAGTGATGTAGCTGGTTGGTACCAGTACTGTTACAGGACAGTGATGTAGCTGGTTAATACCAGTACTGTTACAGGACAGTGATGTAGCTGGTTAATACCAGTACTGTTACAGGACAGTGATGTAGCTGGTTAATACCAGTACTGTTACAGGACAGTGATGTAGCTGGTTAATACCAGTACTGTTACAGGACAGTGGTGTAGCTGGTTAATACCAGTACTGTTACAGGACAGTGATGTAGCTGGTTGGTACCAGTACTGTTACAGGACAGTGATGTAGCTGGTTGGTACCAGTACTGTTACAGGACAGTGATGTAGCTGGTTAATACCAGTACTGTTACAGGACAGTGATGTAGCTGGTTAATACCAGTACTGTTACAGGACAGTGATGTAGCTGGTTAATACCAGTACTGTTACAGGACAGTGATGTAGCTGGTTAATACCAGTACTGTTACAGGACAGTGATGTAGCTGGTTAATACCAGTACTGTTACAGGACAGTGATGTAGCTGGTTAATACCAGTACTGTTACAGGACAGTGATGTAGCTGGTTAATACCAGTACTGTTACAGGACAGTGATGTAGCTGGTTAATACCAGTACTGTTACAGGACAGTGATGTAGCTGGTTAATACCAGTACTGTTACAGGACAGTGATGTAGCTGGTTGGTACCAGTACTGTTACAGGACAGTGATGTAGCTGGTTAATACCAGTACTGTTACAGGACAGTGATGTAGCTGGTTAATACCAGTACTGTTACAGGACAGTGATGTAGCTGGTTAATACCAGTACTGTTACAGGACAGTGATGTAGCTGGTTAATACCAGTACTGTTACAGGACAGTGATGTAGCTGGTTAATACCAGTACTGTTACAGGACAGTGATGTAGCTGGTTAATACCAGTACTGTTACAGGACAGTGATGTAGCTGGTTAATACCAGTACTGTTACAGGACAGCGATGTAGCTGGTTAATACCAGTACTGTTACAGGACAGTGATGTAGCTGGTTGGTACCAGTACTGTTACAGGACAGTGATGTAGCTGGTTAATACCAGTACTGTTACAGGACAGTGATGTAGCTGGTTGGTACCAGTACTGTTACAGGACAGTGATGTAGCTGGTTGGTACCAGTACTGTTACAGGACAGTGATGTAGCTGGTTAATACCAGTACTGTTACAGGACAGTGATGTAGCTGGTTAATACCAGTAGTGTTACAGGACAGTGATGTAGCTGGTTAATACCAGTACTGTTACAGGACAGTGATGTAGCTGGTTAATACCAGTACTGTTACAGGACAGTGATGTAGCTGGTTAATACCAGTACTGTTACAGGACAGTGATGTAGCTGGTTAATACCAGTACTGTTACAGGACAGTGATGTAGCTGGTTAATACCAGTACTGTTACAGGACAGTGATGTAGCTGGTTAATACCAGTACTGTTACAGGACAGTGATGTAGCTGGTTAATACCAGTACTGTTACAGGACAGTGACGTAGCTGGTTAATACCAGTACTGTTACAGGACAGTGATGTAGCTGGTTGGTACCAGTACTGTTACAGGACAGTGATGTAGCTGGTTAATACCAGTACTGTTACAGGACAGTGATGTAGCTGGTTAATACCAGTACTGTTACAGGACAGTGATGTAGCTGGTTAATACCAGTACTGTTACAGGACAGTGATGTAGCTGGTTAATACCAGTACTGTTACAGGACAGTGATGTAGCTGGTTAATACCAGTACTGTTACAGGACAGTGATGTAGCTGGTTAATACCAGTACTGTTACAGGACAGTGATGTAGCTGGTTAATACCAGTACTGTTACAGGACAGTGATGTAGCTGGTTGGTACCAGTACTGTTACAGGACAGTGATGTAGCTGGTTAATACCAGTAGTGTTACAGGACAGTGGTGTAGCTGGTTAATACCAGTACTGTTACAGGACAGTGATGTAGCTGGTTAATACCAGTACTGTTACAGGACAGTGATGTAGCTGGTTAGTACCAGTACTGTTACAGGACAGTGATGTAGCTGGTTAATACCAGTACTGTTACAGGACAGTGATGTAGCTGGTTAATACCAGTACTGTTACAGGACAGTGATGTAGCTGGTTGGTACCAGTACTGTTACAGGACAGTGATGTAGCTGGTTAATACCAGTACTGTTACAGGACAGTGATGTAGCTGGTTAATACCAGTACTGTTACAGGACAGTGGTGTAGCTGGTTAATACCAGTACTGTTACAGGACAGTGATGTAGCTGGTTGGTACCAGTACTGTTACAGGACAGTGATGTAGCTGGTTAATACCAGTACTGTTACAGGACAGTGATGTAGCTGGTTGGTACCAGTACTGTTACAGGACAGTGATGTAGCTGGTTAATACCAGTACTGTTACATGACAGTGATGTAGCTGGTTAATACCAGTACTGTTACAGGACAGTGGTGTAGCTGGTTAATACCAGTACTGTTACAGGACAGTGATGTAGCTGGTTGGTACCAGTACTGTTACAGGACAGTGATGTAGCTGGTTAATACCAGTAGTGTTACAGGACAGTGATGTAGCTGGTTAATACCAGTACTGTTACAGGACAGTGATGTAGCTGGTTAATACCAGTACTGTTACAGGACAGTGGTGTAGCTGGTTGGTACCAGTACTGTTACAGGACAGTGATGTAGCTGGTTAATACCAGTACTGTTACAGGACAGTGATGTAGCTGGTTAATACCAGTACTGTTACAGGAGAGTGATGTAGCTGGTTGGTACCAGTACTGTTACAGGACAGTGATGTAGCTGGTTGGTACCAGTACTGTTACAGGACAGTGATGTAGCTGGTTAATACCAGTACTGTTACAGGACAGTGATGTAGCTGGTTAGTACCAGTACTGTTACAGGACAGTGATGTAGCTGGTTAATACCAGTACTGTTACAGGACAGTGATGTAGCTGGTTAATACCAGTACTGTTACAGGACAGTGATGTAGCTGGTTGGTACCAGTACTGTTACAGGACAGTGATGTAGCTGGTTAATACCAGTACTGTTACAGGACAGTGATGTAGCTGGTTAATACCAGTACTGTTACAGGACAGTGGTGTAGCTGGTTAATACCAGTACTGTTACAGGACAGTGATGTAGCTGGTTGGTACCAGTACTGTTACAGGACAGTGATGTAGCTGGTTAATACCAGTAGTGTTACAGGACAGTGATGTAGCTGGTTAATACCAGTACTGTTACAGGACAGTGATGTAGCTGGTTGGTACCAGTACTGTTACAGGACAGTGATGTAGCTGGTTAATACCAGTACTGTTACAGGACAGTGATGTAGCTGGTTAATACCAGTACTGTTACAGGACAGTGATGTAGCTGGTTGGTACCAGTACTGTTACAGGACAGTGATGTAGCTGGTTAATACCAGTACTGTTACAGGACAGTGATGTAGCTGGTTAATACCAGTACTGTTACAGGACAGTGATGTAGCTGGTTAATACCAGTACTGGTACAGGACAGTGATGTAGCTGGTTAATACCAGTACTGTTACAGGACAGTGATGTAGCTGGTTAATACCAGTACTGTTACAGGACAGTGATGTAGCTGGTTAGTACCAGTACTGTTACAGGACAGTGGTGTAGCTGGTTAATACCAGTACTGTTACAGGACAGTGGTGTAGCTGGTTGGTACCAGTACTGTTACAGGACAGTGATGTAGCTGGTTGGTACCAGTACTGTTACAGGACAGTGATGTAGTTGGTTAATACCAGTACTGTTACAGGACAGTGGTGTAGCTGGTTAATACCAGTACTGTTACAGGACAGTGATGTAGCTGGTTGGTACCAGTACTGTTACAGGACAGTGATGTAGCTGGTTAATACCAGTACTGTTACAGGACAGTGATGTAGTTGGTTAATACCAGTACTGTTACAGGACAGTGGTGTAGCTGGTTAATACCAGTACTGTTACAGGACAGTGATGTAGCTGGTTGGTACCAGTACTGTTACAGGACAGTGATGTAGCTGGTTAATACCAGTAGTGTTACAGGACAGTGATGTAGCTGGTTAATACCAGTACTGTTACAGGACAGTGATGTAGCTGGTTAATACCAGTACTGTTACAGGACAGTGATGTAGCTGGTTGGTACCAGTACTGTTACAGGACAGTGATGTAGCTGGTTAATACCAGTACTGTTACAGGACAGTGATGTAGCTGGTTAATACCAGTACTGTTACAGGACAGTGATGTAGCTGGTTGGTACCAGTACTGTTACAGGACAGTGATGTAGCTGGTTGGTACCAGTACTGTTACAGGACAGTGATGTAGCTGGTTAATACCAGTACTGTTACAGGACAGTGATGTAGCTGGTTAATACCAGTACTGTTACAGGACAGTGATGTAGCTGGTTAATACCAGTACTGTTACAGGACAGTGATGTAGCTGGTTAATACCAGTACTGTTACAGGACAGTGATGTAGCTGGTTAATACCAGTAGTGTTACAGGACAGTGATGTAGCTGGTTAATACCAGTACTGTTACAGGACAGTGATGTAGCTGGTTGGTACCAGTACTGTTACAGGACAGTAGTGTGGGATACTACGTTACTCCAGCAGGTGGCGTGGTGGGGCCATGGTAGACACCAGGGTCAGCGTTAAAGCCAGGTGGCTACGGATGGAAAAGAGGCATCACAAAGCTTTGCTCTGTGTGTCTGTAAGGGGTGAGGGTAAAGTTTCCAGCTAGTTTGGGGAAAGAGAGAGAGAGAGAGAGACAGAACCCTCTAACTCAGTGGAGGGCAACAAGCAGGCAGCCATTGTGAGAGTCAGACATGCCAGTTCACAACACCCCCTCCTTTAGTCACGGACAAGTGTTTGTGTGCCTCTCTCTCTATCTCTCTCTGTCACTTCCCCACTCTAAGCTCTCACCCTCCCCTCTATCCATCCATCCATCTTTCTTACTTTCCCCTCCTCTTCTCCTTGTCATCTAATCTCCTCTCTTTCTGTCTCTCTCTTTCTCTCTCTCTGTGTCTCTCTCTCTCTCTGTCTCTCTCTCTCTGTGTCTCTCTCTTTGTCTCTCTCTCTGTCTCTCTCTCTGTCTCTCTCTGTGTCTCTCTTTGTCTCTCTCTCTCTTTGTCTCTCTCTCTCTTTGTCTCTCTCTCTGTGTCTCTCTCTTTGTCTCTCTCTCTCTCTGTCTCTCTCTCTCTGTGTCTCTTTCTTTGTCTCTCTCTCTGTGTCTCTCTGTGTCTCTCTCTCTCCCCTGCCCCCCCTACATTATCTGATGATGGCTGGTCTTCAAACCCAGAGTGTACTAAAAGTCTGTCCATTTCAACAAGAACAGATAACGACACCTCCCTCCATCATCTCCTCCTATAGGGTCCCCATTGGGCCCTGGTTAAAAGTAGTGCACTATATAGGGACTAGGGTGCAGCATTTTCCTCTCTTCCTTTAAAAGGGAAAGTGAGTTTAGCTCAATGTATAAAACCAACTCATGATTTGATGCTTTTAACCACAATCTGTTCTTTAGAACTTTGACACAGTTACAGCGGCTTTAAGAGACTATTTACTGAGAAAGGAGACCATTTTAAAAGGTATTATTGAATCTTTTAAAGCTGTAATACTTCTCCCTCTACCCTCTACCCTCTTCTAATGGGCCGTCAGTACATTGAACCTGCATAGAAGACCACTACGGTCAGTCTGCCTCTGAGCCCAGCGATGAGTGTTTAAAGATGCTGACCATGATACCTCACCTAACCAGGAGTCTAGAGCAGACAATGTGTGTGTGTGTGTGTGTGTGTGTGTGTGTGTGTGTGTGTGTGTGTGTGTGTGTGTGTGTGTGTGTGTGTGTGTGTGTGTGTGTGTGTGTGTGTGTATTAACATTGGACTGTGTATTAACACTGGGATTGGGGTAGGAGATGAGTAACGTGGGATGAGGGTTGTAAAGGTATTTTGCCGGTGTGACTAGTCTAAATAATGGGGAATGAGGGGAATGATACAGCCCGATGACTCACACTAAATTCCACCGCTGCTCTGTCGTTCGCTACATACTTCAGTCTGAGACTGCCATCGTTGAAGTTGTTTGTGGTGATCAGGGACACGAGGGGTGTTGTACAAAACAAAGTCATAGTGATTGGACCGTCTCTAACCAATCAGAATGTCAAAGCCAATGTTCTGACACACGTAGTAAAGTAAGTAGCTTGTGGTGACCTGGCCTCCACAATCACCCGACCGTAACCCAATTGAGATGGGTTGGGTTGAGTGAAGGAAAATCAGCCCAACAAGTGCTCAGCATATGTGGGAACTCCTTCAAGACTATGTGGAAAAACATTCCGAGGTATTTGGTATTTTATTAGGATCCCCATTAGCTGTTGCAAAAGCAGCTGAATAGGGAAGCTATAACTCAGCCAGGGAATAACACTGACTGGGAATAGGGAAGCTATAACTCAGCCAGGGAATAACACTGACTGGGAATAGGGAAGCTATAACTCAGCCAGGGAATAACACTGACTGGGAATAGGGAATTTATAACTCAGCCAGGGAATAACACTGACTGGGAATAGGGAAGCTATAACTCAGCCAGGGAATAACACTGACTGGGAATAAGGCAGGAAGGAAAGTTGACTACTGGGGAGAAGAGAAGTGGGATTTAAAGGAAAAATGATTACCTCACTTTTATATTTAGGAGTCGATTGTGGAACGTAAAATGGTGCTAGTCAATGGAAGGCAGCAGGGTGCTTTTAAGAGAGAGGGAAGTGAGGAGGAGGAGGAGGAGAGGTGCATGGGACAGGACGGGGGGGGGGGGGTACGGAGAGGGAGGTTGGGTGTGAGGAGGAGGAGCGGTGCATGGGAAAGGACGGGGGGGGGGGAGTACGGAGAGGGTGGTTGGGTGTGTGGAGGAGGAGAGCTGCATGGGAAAGGACGGGGGGGGGGAGTACGGAGAGGGTGGTTGGGTGTGTGGAGGAGGAGAGCTGCATGGGAAAGGACGGGGGGGAGGGGGGGTACGGAGAGGGAGGTTGGGTGTGTGAATTGGCTGATGTACTACAAGACTACTGTCAGCAATGAACATCTCACATGAACACAATCACACAGATACATACTACAAGACATCAGTAGATAATAGTACTCTCAGTAGGTAATACTAATAGTACTCTCAGTAGGTAATACTAATAGTACTCTCAGTAGGTAATACTAATAGTACTCTCAGTAGGTAATACTAATAGTACTCTCAGTAGGTAATAATAATAGTACTCTCAGTAGGTAATAATAATAGTACTCTCAGTAGGTAATACTAATAGTACTCTCAGTAGGTAATAATAATAGTACTCTCAGTAGGTAATACTAATAGTACTCTCAGTAGGTAATACTAATAGTACTCTCAGTAGGTAATACTAATAGTACTCTCAGTAGGTAATACTAATAGTACTCTCAGTAGGTAATACTAATAGTACTCTCAGTAGGTAATACTAATAGTACTCTCAGTAGGTAATACTAATAGTACTCTCAGTAGGTAATACTAATAGTACTCTCAGTAGGTAATACTAATAGTACTCTCAGTAGGTAATACTAACAGTACTCTCAGTAGGTAATACTAATAGTACTCTCAGTAGGTAATACTAATAGTACTCTCAGTAGGTAATACTAATAGTACTCTCGGTAGGTAATAATAATAGTACTCTCAGTAGGTAATAATAATAGTACTCTCAGTAGGTAATACTAATAGTACTCTCAGTAGGTAATAATAATAGTACTCTCAGTAGGTAATACTAATAGTACTCTCAGTAGGTAATACTAATAGTACTCTCAGTAGGTAATACTAATAGTACTCTCAGTAGGTAATACTAATAGTACTCTCAGTAGGTAATACTAATAGTACTCTCAGTAGGTAATAATAATAGTACTCTCGGTAGGTAATACTAATAGTACTCTCAGTAGGTAATACTAATAGTACTCTCGGTAGGTAATACTAATAGTACTCTCAGTAGGTAATACTAATAGTACTCTCAGTAGGTAATACTAATAGTACTCTCGGTAGGTAATACTAATAGTACTCTCAGTAGGTAATACTAATAGTACTCTCAGTAGGTAATACTAATAGTACTCTCAGTAGGTAATACTAATAGTACTCTCAGTAGGTAATACTAATAGTACTCTCAGTAGGTAATACTAATAGTACTCTCAGTAGGTAATACTAATAGTACTCTCAGTAGGTAATACTAATAGTACTCTCAGTAGGTAATACTAATAGTACTCTCAGTAGGTAATACTAATAGTACTCTCAGTAGGTAATACTAATAGTACTCTCAGTAGGTAATACTAATAGTACTCTCAGTAGGTAATACTAATAGTACTCTCAGTAGGTAATACTAATAGTACTCGCAGTAGGTAATACTAATAGTACTCTCGGTAGGTAATACTAATAGTACTCTCAGTAGGTAATACTAATAGTACTCTCGGTAGGTAATACTAATAGTACTCTCGGTAGGTAATACTAATAGTACTCTCGGTAGGTAATACTAATAGTACTCTCGGTAGATAATACTAATAGTACTCTCGGTAGGTAATACTAATAGTACTCTCAGTAGGTAATACTAATAGTACTCTCAGTAGGTAATACTAATAGTACTCTCAGTAGGTAATACTAATAGTACTCTCGGTAGGTAATACTAATAGTACTCTCGGTAGGTAATACTAATAGTACTCTCAGTAGGTAATACTAATAGTACTCTCAGTAGGTAATACTAATAGTACTCTCAGTAGGTAATACTAATAGTACTCTCAGTAGGTAATACTAATAGTACTCTCAGTAGGTAATAATAATAGTACTCTCAGTAGGTAATACTAATAGTACTCTCAGTAGGTAATACTAATAGTACTCTCAGTAGGTAATACTAATAGTACTCTCAGTAGGTAATACTAATAGTACTCTCAGTAGGTAATACTAATAGTACTCTCAGTAGGTAATACTAATAGTACTCTCGGTAGGTAATACTAATAGTACTCTCGGTAGGTAATACTAATAGTACTCTCGGTAGGTAATACTAATAGTACTCTCGGTAGATAATACTAATAGTACTCTCAGTAGGTAATACTAATAGTACTCTCAGTAGGTAATACTAATAGTACTCTCAGTAGGTAATACTAATAGTACTCTCGGTAGGTAATACTAATAGTACTCTCAGTAGGTAATACTAATAGTACTCTCAGTAGGTAATACTAATAGTACTCTCAGTAGGTAATAATAATAGTACTCTCAGTAGGTAATACTAATAGTACTCTCAGTAGGTAATACTAATAGTACTCTCAGTAGGTAATACTAATAGTACTCTCAGTAGGTAATACTAATAGTACTCTCAGTAGGTAATACTAATAGTACTCTCAGTAGGTAATAATAATAGTACTCTCGGTAGGTAATACTAATAGTACTCTCAGTAGGTAATACTAATAGTACTCTCGGTAGGTAATACTAATAGTACTCTCAGTAGGTAATACTAATAGTACTCTCAGTAGGTAATACTAATAGTACTCTCGGTAGGTAATACTAATAGTACTCTCAGTAGGTAATACTAATAGTACTCTCAGTAGGTAATACTAATAGTACTCTCAGTAGGTAATACTAATAGTACTCTCAGTAGGTAATACTAATAGTACTCTCAGTAGGTAATACTAATAGTACTCTCAGTAGGTAATACTAATAGTACTCTCAGTAGGTAATACTAATAGTACTCTCAGTAGGTAATACTAATAGTACTCTCAGTAGGTAATACTAATAGTACTCTCAGTAGGTAATACTAATAGTACTCTCAGTAGGTAATACTAATAGTACTCTCAGTAGGTAATACTAATAGTACTCTCAGTAGGTAATACTAATAGTACTCTCAGTAGGTAATACTAATAGTACTCGCAGTAGGTAATACTAATAGTACTCTCGGTAGGTAATACTAATAGTACTCTCAGTAGGTAATACTAATAGTACTCTCGGTAGGTAATACTAATAGTACTCTCGGTAGGTAATACTAATAGTACTCTCGGTAGGTAATACTAATAGTACTCTCGGTAGGTAATACTAATAGTACTCTCGGTAGGTAATACTAATAGTACTCTCAGTAGGTAATACTAATAGTACTCTCAGTAGGTAATACTAATAGTACTCTCAGTAGGTAATACTAATAGTACTCTCGGTAGGTAATACTAATAGTACTCTCGGTAGGTAATACTAATAGTACTCTCGGTAGGTAATACTAATAGTACTCTCAGTAGGTAATACTAATAGTACTCTCAGTAGGTAATACTAATAGTACTCTCAGTAGGTAATACTAATAGTACTCTCAGTAGGTAATAATAATAGTACTCTCAGTAGGTAATACTAATAGTACTCTCAGTAGGTAATACTAATAGTACTCTCAGTAGGTAATACTAATAGTACTCTCAGTAGGTAATACTAATAGTACTCTCAGTAGGTAATACTAATAGTACTCTCAGTAGGTAATACTAATAGTACTCTCGGTAGGTAATACTAATAGTACTCTCGGTAGGTAATACTAATAGTACTCTCGGTAGGTAATACTAATAGTACTCTCGGTAGATAATACTAATAGTACTCTCAGTAGGTAATACTAATAGTACTCTCAGTAGGTAATACTAATAGTACTCTCAGTAGGTAATACTAATAGTACTCTCGGTAGGTAATACTAATAGTACTCTCAGTAGGTAATACTAATAGTACTCTCAGTAGGTAATACTAATAGTACTCTCAGTAGGTAATACTAATAGTACTCTCAGTAGGTAATACTAATAGTACTCTCAGTAGGTAATACTAATAGTACTCTCAGTAGGTAATACTAATAGTACTCTCGGTAGGTAATACTAATAGTACTCTCGGTAGGTAATACTAATAGTACTCTCAGTAGGTAATACTAATAGTACTCTCGGTAGGTAATACTAATAGTACTCTCAGTAGGTAATACTAATAGTACTCTCAGTAGGCAATACTAATAGTACTCTCAGTAGGTAATACTAATAGTACTCTCGGTAGGTAATACTAATAGTACTCTCAGTAGGTAATACTAATAGTACTCTCAGTAGGTAATACTAATAGTACTCTCAGTAGGTAATACTAATAGTACTCTCAGTAGGTAATACTAATAGTACTCTCAGTAGGTAATACTAATAGTACTCTCAGTAGGTAATACTAATAGTACTCTCAGTAGGTAATACTAATAGTACTCTCAGTAGATAATACTAATAGTACTCTCGGTAGGTAATACTAATAGTACTCTCAGTAGGTAATACTAATAGTACTCTCAGTAGGTAATACTAATAGTACTCTCGGTAGGTAATACTAATAGTACTCTCAGTAGGTAATACTAATAGTACTCTCAGTAGGTAATACTAATAGTACTCTCAGTAGGTAATACTAATAGTACTCTCGGTAGGTAATACTAATAGTACTCTCAGTAGGTAATACTAATAGTACTCTCAGTAGGTAATACTAATAGTACTCTCAGTAGGTAATACTAATAGTACTCTCAGTAGGTAATACTAATAGTACTCTCGGTAGGTAATACTAATAGTACTCTCAGTAGGTAATAATAATAGTACTCTCAGTAGGTAATACTAATAGTACTCTCGGTAGGTAATACTAATAGTACTCTCGGTAGGTAATAATAATAGTACTCTCAGTAGGTAATACTAACAGTACTCTCAGTAGGTACTCTCAGTAGGTAATACTAATAGTACTCTCGGTAGGTAATACTAATAGTACTCTCGGTAGGTAATACTAATAGTACTCTCAGTAGGTAATACTAACAGTACTCTCAGTGGGTAATAATAATAGTACTCTCGGTAGGTAATACTAATAGTACTCTCGGTAGGTAATACTAATAGTACTCTCGGTAGGTAATACTAATAGTACTCTCAGTAGGTAATACTAACAGTACTCTCAGTGGGTAATACTAATAGTACTCTCGGTAGGTAATACTAATAGTACTCTCAGTAGGTAATACTAACAGTACTCTCAGTAGGTAATACTAATAGTACTCTCAGTAGGTAATACTAATAGTACTCTCGGTAGGTAATAATAATAGTACTCTCAGTAGGTAATACTAATAGTACTCTCGGTAGGTAATACTAATAGTACTCTCAGTAGGTAATACTAATAGTACTCTAGGTAAGTCTTACTAATAGTACTCTCGGTAAGTAATACTAATAGTACTCTCAGTAGGTAATACTAACAGTACTCTCAGTGGGTAATACTAATAGTACTCTCGGTAGGTAATACTAATAGTACTCTCAGTAGGTAATACTAACAGTACTCTCAGTAGGTAATACTAATAGTACTCTCAGTAGGTAATACTAATAGTACTCTCGGTAGGTAATAATAATAGTACTCTCAGTAGGTAATACTAATAGTACTCTCGGTAGGTAATACTAATAGTACTCTCAGTAGGTAATACTAATAGTACTCTCAGTAGGTAATACTAATAGTACTCTCAGTAGGTAATACTAATAGTACTCTCAGTAGGTAATACTAATAGTACTCTCAGTAGGTAATACTAAGAGTACTCTCAGTAGGTAATACTAATAGTACTCTCAGTAGGTAATACTAATAGTACTCTCTGTAGGTAATACTAATAGTACTCTCAGTAGGTAATACTAATAGTACTCTCAGTAGGTAATACTAATAGTACTCTCGGTAGGTAATACTAATAGTACTCTCAGTAGGTAATACTAATAGTACTCTCAGTAGGTAATACTAATAGTACTCTCAGTAGGTAATACTAATAGTACTTTCGGTAGGTAATACTAATAGTACTCTCAGTAGGTAATACTAATAGTACTCTCAGTAGGTAATACTAATAGTACTCTCAGTAGGTAATACTAATAGTACTCTCAGTAGGTAATACTAATAGTACTCTCGGTAGGTAATACTAATAGTACTCTCAGTAGGTAATAATAATAGTACTATCGGTAGGTAATACTAATAGTACTCTCGGTAGGTAATAATAATAGTACTCTCGGTAGGTAATAATAATAGTACTCTCAGTAGGTAATACTAACAGTACTCTCAGTAGGTACTCTCAGTAGGTAATACTAATAGTACTCTCGGTAGGTAATACTAATAGTACTCTCGGTAGGTAATACTAATAGTACTCTCAGTAGGTAATACTAACAGTACTCTCAGTAGGTAATACTAATAGTACTCTCAGTAGGTAATACTAATAGTACTCTCGGTAGGTAATACTAATAGTACTCTCGGTAGGTAATACTAATAGTACTCTCAGTAGGTAATACTAACAGTACTCTCAGTAGGTAATACTAATAGTACTCTCAGTAGGTAATAATAATAGTACTCTCAGTAGGTAATACTAATAGTACTCTCGGTAGGTAATACTAATAGTACTCTCGGTAGGTAATACTAATAGTACTCTCAGTAGGTAATACTAACAGTACTCTCAGTGGGTAATACTAATAGTACTCTCGGTAGGTAATACTAATAGTACTCTCAGTAGGTAATACTAACAGTACTCTCAGTAGGAAATACTAATAGTACTCTCAGTAGGTAATACTAATAGTACTCTCGGTAGGTAATACTAATAGTACTCTCAGTAGGTAATACTAATAGTACTCTCGGTAGGTAATACTAATAGTACTCTCAGTAGGTAATACGAATAGTACTCTCAGTAGGTAATACGAATAGTACTCTCGGTAGGTAATAATAATAGTACTCTCAGTTGGTAATACTAACAGTACTCTCAGTAGGTACTCTCAGTAGGTAATACTAATAGTACACTCGGTAGGTAATAATAATAGTACTCTCAGTAGGTAATACTAATAGTACTCTCGGTAGGTAATAATAATAGTACTCTCAGTAGGTAATACTAATAGTACTCTCGGTAGGTAATAATAATAGTACTCTCAGTAGGTAATACTAATAGTACTCTCGGTAGGTAATAATAATAGTACTCTCAGTAGGTAATACTAATAGTACTCTCGGTAGGTAATACTAATAGTACTCTCAGTAGGTAATACAAATAGTACTCTCAGTAGGTAATACTAACAGTACTCTCAGTAGGTAATACGAATAGTACTCTCGGTAGGTAATAATAATAGTACTCTCAGTAGGTAATACTAACAGTACTCTCAGTAGGTAATACTAATAGTACTCTCAGTAGGTAATACTAATAGTACTCTCGGTAGGTAATACTAATAGTACTCTCAGTAGGTAATACTAATAGTACTCTCAGTAGGTAATAATAATAGTACTCTCAGTAGGTAATACTAATAGTACTCTCGGTAGGTAATACTAATAGTACTCTCGGTAGGTAATACTATTAGTACTCTCAGTAGGTAATACTAACAGTACTCTCAGTGGGTAATACTAATAGTACTCTCGGTAGGTAATACTAATAGTACTCTCAGTAGGTAATACTAACAGTACTCTCAGTAGGTAATACTAATAGTACTCTCAGTAGGTAATACTAATAGTACTCTCGGTAGGTAATACTAATAGTACTCTCAGTAGGTATTACTAATAGTACTCTCGGTAGGTAATACTAATAGTACTCTCAGTAGGTAATACGAATAGTACTCTCAGTAGGTAATACGAATAGTACTCTCGGTAGGTAATAGTAATAGTACTCTCAGTTGGTAATACTAATAGTACTCTCGGTAGGTAATAATAATAGTACTCTCAGTAGGTAATACTAATAGTACTCTCGGTAGGTAATAATAATAGTACTCTCAGTAGGTAATACTAATAGTACTCTCGGTAGGTAATAATAATAGTACTCTCAGTAGGTAATACTAATAGTACTCTCGGTAGGTAATAATAATAGTACTCTCAGTAGGTAATACTAATAGTACTCTCGGTAGGTAATAATAATAGTACTCTCAGTAGGTAATACTAATAGTACTCTCGGTAGGTAATAATAATAGTACTCTCAGTAGGTAATACTAATAGTACTCTCGGTAGGTAATACTAATAGTACTCTCAGTAGGTAATACAAATAGTACTCTCGGTAGGTAATACGAATAGTACTCTCGGTAGGTAATAATAATAGTACTCTCAGTTGGTAATACTAATAGTACTCTCGGTAGGTAATAATAATAGTACTCTCAGTAGGTAATACTAATAGTACTCTCGGTAGGTAATAATAATAGTACTCTCAGTAGGTAATACTAATAGTACTCTCGGTAGGTAATAATAATAGTACTCTCAGTAGGTAATACTAATAGTACTCTCGGTAGGTAATAATAATAGTACTCTCAGTAGGTAATACTAATAGTACTCTCGGTAGGTAATAATAATAGTACTCTCAGTAGGTAATACTAATAGTACTCTCGGTAGGTAATAATAATAGTACTCTCAGTAGGTAATACTAATAGTACTCTCGGTAGGTAATACTAATAGTACTCTCAGTAGGTAATACAAATAGTACTCTCAGTAGGTAATACTAACAGTACTCTCAGTAGGTAATACGAATAGTACTCTCGGTAGGTAATACTAACAGTACTCTCAGTAGGTAATACTAATAGTACTCTCGGTAGGTAATAATAATAGTACTCTCAGTAGGTAATAATAATAGTACTCTCAGTAGGTAATAATAATAGTACTCTCAGTAGGTAATACTAATAGTACTCTCAGTAGGTAATACTAATAGTACTCTCAGTAGGTAATAATAATAGTACTCTCAGTAGGTAATACTAATAGTACTCTCGGTAGGTAATACTAATAGTACTCTCAGTAGGTAATACTAATAGTACTCTCAGTAGGTAATACTAATAGTACTCTCAGTAGGTAATACTAATAGTACTCTCGGTAGGTAATACTAATAGTACTCTCAGTAGGTAATACTAACAGTACTCTCAGTAGGTAATACTAATAGTACTCTCGGTAGGTAATACTAATAGTACTCTCAGTAGGTAATACTAATAGTACTCTCGGTAGGTAATACTAATAGTACTCTCAGTAGGTAATACTAATAGTACTCTCGGTAGGTAATAATAATAGTACTCTCAGTAGGTAATACTAACAGTACTCTCAGTAGGTACTCTCAGTAGGTAATACTAATAGTACTCTCGGTAGGTAATACTAATAGTACTCTCAGTAGGTAATACGAATAGTACTCTCAGTAGGTAATACTAACAGTACTCTCAGTTGGTAATACGAATAGTACTCTCGGTAGGTAATAATAATAGTACTCTCAGTAGGTAATAATAATAGTACTCTCGGTAGGTAATAATAATAGTACTCTCAGTAGGTAATACTAATAGTACTCTCAGTAGGTAATAATAATAGTACTCTCGGTAGGTAATAATAATAGTACTCTCAGTAGGTAATACTAACAGTACTCTCGGTAGGTAATACTAATAGTACTCTCAGTAGGTAATACTAATAGTACTCTCGGTAGGTAATAATAATAGTACTCTCAGTAGGTAATACTAATAGTACTCTCAGTAGGTACTCTCAGTAGGTAATACTAATAGTACTCTCGGTAGGTAATACTAATAGTACTCTCAGTAGGTAATACGAATAGTACTCTCAGTAGGTAATACTAACAGTACTCTCTGTTGGTAATACGAATAGTACTCTCGGTAGGTAATAATAATAGTACTCTCAGTAGGTAATAATAATAGTACTCTCGGTAGGTAATAATAATAGTACTCTCAGTAGGTAATACTAATAGTACTCTCAGTAGGTAATAATAATAGTACTCTCGGTAGGTAATAATAATAGTACTCTCAGTAGGTAATACTAACAGTACTCTCAGTAGGTAATACTAATAGTACTCTCAGTAGGTAATAATAATAGTACTCTCAGTAGGTAATAATAATAGTACTCTCAGTAGGTAATACTAATAGTACTCTCCCTACTCTTTAGTAGGCAACATACAGCATACAACAACAATACTATTCTCAGTAACTTCCAAATCACTTCTTTAGGCTACAGACAGGTGAAACATTGAATTTTCCATTATATTTATGTTATGTTAACAGTAGGCTTTCTCACATTAAATTAGGTCTTTCATTCATAAGTTGATTTGAAAGAGAGAAAGGCGAGAAGTTGAGAAAATAAATACATCCATCATTAAATCCATCAGTACGGGTAGCATACCATGGTATCAGTACTCATGGGGTTCGTCCGGAATGGAACCCTATTCCCTACATAGTGCACTACTTTAGACCAGAGCCCTATGGAACCCTATTCCCTATATATAGTGCACTACTTTAGACCAGAGGGCTATGGGAACAGGGTCCATTTTGAACACAGTACTGACCATCCAGAGGTAAACCAGATGTGACAGGCTGTACGTACAGAACACCTCCTAGAGAGTAATGACTACCTCTGCTATCGGTCTGCTCTAATCAACAGGACCCCAGAAGGACTCCAGCCACGGATGCCCTCCATCAGCCTGGATTTACTCAGGAAAACTGGCCTGTGATTATTTAGTAAAAGAAAACAGCCTCATTACTGGTGGAAAACCAACATGGTTCAACCACCAGCACATCTTGAGGAAACACTTTCGCTCCCCTCCTCTCCTCCCTCTCTCCTCCCTCTCCCTCTCTCCTCTCCTGTCCTCTCCTCCCCTCCTCGCTTCTCCCTCTCTCCTCCCTCTCGCCTCTCTCCTCATCTCCTCTCCTCCCTCTATCTTCTCCCTCTACCCTCCTCCCTCTCTCCTCATCTCCCTCTCTCCTCATCTCCTCTCCTCTCCCTCGCTCCTCTCTAGTCCTCTTCTCTCCTCCTTCTCTCCTCTCCCGCTCTCCCGCTCTCCTCCCTCCCTCCTTTCCTGTGTTTGTATTGAGTGTGATA
>NC_092086.1:114446595-114451595 GCF_045679555.1 Salvelinus alpinus | reverse complement strand
GGGTATAGGGCTGTGGTATAGGGCTGGGGTATAGGGCTGGGGTATAGGGCTGGGGTATAGGGCTGTGGTATAGGGCTGGGGTATAGGGCTGTGGTATAGGGCTGTGGTATAGGGCTGTGGTATAGGGCTGGGGTATAGGGCTGGGGTATAGGGCTGTGGTATAGGGCTGGGGTATAGGGCTGTGGTATAGGGCTGTGGTATAGGGCTGGGGTATAGGGCTGGGGTATAGGGCTGTGGTATAGGGCTGTGGTATAGGGCTGTGGTATAGGGCTGGGGTATAGGGCTGTGGTATAGGGCTGGGGTATAGGGCTGTGGTATAGGGCTGTGGTATAGGGCTGGGGTATAGGGCTGTGGTATAGGGCTGTGGTATAGGGCTGGGGTATAGGGCTGGGGTATAGGGCTGTGGTATAGGGCTGGGGTATAGGGCTGTGGTATAGGGCTGTGGTATAGGGCTGGGGTATAGGGCTGTGGTATAGGGCTGTGGTATAGGGCTGTGGTATAGGGCTGTGGTATAGGGCTGTGGTATAGGGCTGTGGTATAGGGCTGGGGTATAGGGCTGGGGTATAGGGCTGTGGTATAGGGCTGGGGTATAGGGCTGGGGTATAGGGCTGTGGTATAGGGCTGGGGTATAGGGCTGTGGTATAGGGCTGTGGTATAGGGCTGGGGTATAGGGCTGGGGTATAGGGCTGTGGTATAGGGCTGGGGTATAGGGCTGTGGTATAGGGCTGGGGTATAGGGCTGTGGTATAGGGCTGTGGTATAGGGCTGGGGTATAGGGCTGTGGTATAGGGCTGGGGTATAGGGCTGTGGTATAGGGCTGTGGTATAGGGCTGTGGTATAGGGCTGTGGTATAGGGCTGGGGTATAGGGCTGGGGTATAGGGCTGTGGTATAGGGCTGGGGTATAGGGCTGTGGTATAGGGCTGTGGTATAGGGCTGGGGTATAGGGCTGGGGTATAGGGCTGTGGTATAGGGCTGGGGTATAGGGCTGTGGTATAGGGCTGGGGTATAGGGCTGTGGTATAGGGCTGTGGTATAGGGCTGGGGTATAGGGCTGTGGTATAGGGCTGTGGTATAGGGCTGGGGTATAGGGCTGGGGTATAGGGCTGTGGTATAGGGCTGGGGTATAGGGCTGTGGTATAGGGCTGGGTAATAGGGCTGTGGTATAGGGCTGGGGTATAGGGCTGGGTAATAGGGCTGTGGTATAGGGCTGGGTATAGGACTGGGGAATAGGGCTGGGGTATAGGGCTGGGTAATAGGGCTGTGGTATAGGGCTGGGGTATAGGGCTGGGTAATAGGGCTGTGGTATAGGGCTGTGGTATAGGGCTGGGTAATAGGGCTGTGGTATAGGGCTGTGGTATAGGGCTGGGTAATAGGGCTGTGGTATAGGGCTGGGGTATAGGGCTGGGTAATAGGGCTGTGGTATAGGGCTGGGGTATAGGGCTGGGTAATAGGGCTGTGGTATAGGGCTGTGGTATAGGGCTGGGTAATAGGGCTGTGGTATAGGGCTGGGGTATAGGGCTGGGTAATAGGGCTGTGGTATAGGGCTGGGTAATAGGGCTGTGGTATAGGGCTGGGGTATAGGGCTGGGGTATAGGGCTGGGGTATAGGGCTGGGTAATAGGGCTGTGGTATAGGGCTGGGGTATAGGGCTGGGGTATAGGGCTGGGGTATATGACTGGGGTATAGGGCTGGGGTATAGGGCTGGGGGCTGGTGGGTGGGGCTAGAGGGATGGGACTGGAGGGCTGATGGCTAGGGCTGGTGGCTAGGGCTGGAGGGCTGGTGACTAGGGCTGGAGGGCTGGTGGCTAGGGCTGGAGGGCTGGTGGCTAGGGCTGGTGGCTAGGGCTGGAGGGCTGGTGACTAGGGCTGGAGGCCTGGTGACTAGGGCTGGAGGGCTGGTGACTAGGGCTGGAGGGCTGGTGACTAGGGCTGGTGACTAGGGCTGGAGGCCTGGTGACTAGGGCTGGTGACTAGGGCTGGAGGGCTGGTGACTAGGGCTAGAGGGCTGGTGACTAGGGCTGGAGGGCTGGTGGCTAGGGCTGGTGGCTAGGGCTGGAGGGCTGGTGACTAGCGCTGGAGGGCTGGTGGCTAGGGCTGGAGGCCTGGTGACTAGGGCTGGAGGGCTGGTGACTAGGGCTGGAGGGCTGGTGACTAGGGCTAGAGGGCTGGTGACTAGGGCTGGAGGGCTGGTGGCTAGGGCTGGTTGCTAGGGCTGGAGGGCTGGTGACTAGGGCTGGAGGGCTTGTGGCTAGGGCTGGAGGCCTGGTGACTAGGGCTGGAGGGCTGGTGACTAGGGCTGGAGGGCTGGTGGCTAGGGCTGGAGGCCTGGTGACTAGGGCTGGAGGGCTGGTGGCTAGGGCTGGAGGGCTGGTGGCTAGGGCTGGAGGGCTGGTGGCTAGGGCTGGAGGCCTGGTGACTAGGGCTGGAGGGCTGGTGACTAGGGCTGGAGGGCTGGTGACTAGGGCTGGGGTATAGGGCTGGGTAATAGGGCTGTGGTATAGGGCTGGGGTATAGGGCTGGGTAATAGGGCTGTGGTATAGGGCTGTGGTATAGGGCTGGGTAATAGGGCTGTGGTATAGGGCTGTGGTATAGGGCTGGGTAATAGGGCTGTGGTATAGGGCTGGGGTATAGGGCTGGGTAATAGGGCTGTGGTATAGGGCTGTGGTATAGGGCTGGGTAATAGGGCTGTGGTATAGGGCTGTGGTATAGGGCTGGGTAATAGGGCTGTGGTATAGGGCTGGGGTATATAGGGCTGGGTAATAGGGCTGTGGTATAGGGCTGGGGTATAGGGCTGGGTAATAGGGCTGTGGTATAGGGCTGGGGTATAGGGCTGGGTAATAGGGCTGGGGTATAGGGCTGGGTAATAGGGCTGTGGTATAGGGCTGGGGTATAGGGCTGGGGTATAGGGCTGGGGTATATGACTGGGGTATAGGGCTGGGGTATAGGGCTGGGGGCTGGTGGGTGGGGCTAGAGGGATGGGACTGGAGGGCTAATGGCTAGGGCTGGTGGCTAGGGCTGGAGGGCTGGTGACTAGGGCTGGAGGGCTGGTGGCTAGGGCTGGAGGGCTGGTGGCTAGGGCTGGTGGCTAGGGCTGGAGGGCTGGTGACTAGGGCTGGAGGCCTGGTGACTAGGGCTGGAGGGCTGGTGACTAGGGCTGGAGGGCTGGTGACTAGGGCTGGGGGGCTGGTGACTAGGGCTGGAGGCCTGGTGACTAGGGCTGGAGGGCTGGTGACTAGGGCTGGAGGGCTGGTGAATAGGGCTAGAGGGCTGGTGACTAGGGCTGGAGGGCTGGTGGCTAGGGCTGGTGGCTAGGGCTGGAGGGCTGGTGACTAGCGCTGGAGGGCTGGTGGCTAGGGCTGGAGGCCTGGTGACTAGGGCTGGAGGGCTGGTGACTAGGGCTGGAGGGCTGGTGACTAGGGCTAGAGGGCTGGTGACTAGGGCTGGAGGGCTGGTGGCTAGGGCTGGTTGCTAGGGCTGGAGGGCTGGTGACTAGGGCTGGAGGGCTTGTGGCTAGGGCTGGAGGCCTGGTGACTAGGGCTGGAGGGCTGGTGACTAGGGCTGGAGGGCTGGTGGCTAGGGCTGGAGGCCTGGTGACTAGGGCTGGAGGGCTGGTGGCTAGGGCTGGAGGGCTGGTGGCTAGGGCTGGAGGGCTGGTGGCTAGGGCTGGAGGCCTGGTGACTAGGGCTGGAGGGCTGGTGACTAGGGCTGGAGGGCTGGTGACTAGGGCTAGAGGGCTGGTGACTAGGGCTGGAGGGCTGGTGACTAGGGATGGAGGGCTGGTGGCTAGGGCTGGAGGCCTGGTGACTAGGGCTGGTGACTAGGGCTGGAGGGCTGGTGACTAGGGCTGGTGACTAGGGCTGGAGGGCTGGTGGCTAGGGCTGGAGGCCTGGTGACTAGGGCTGGAGGGCTGGTGGCTAGGGCTGGAGGGCTGGTGGCTAGGGCTGGAGGCCTGGTGACTAGGGCTGGAGGGCTGGTGACTAGGGCTGGTGACTAGGGCTGGAGGGCTGGTGACTAGGGCTGGAGGGCTGGTGACTAGGGCTGGAGGGCTGGTGACTAGGGCTGGAGGGCTGGTGGCTAGGGCTGGAGGGCTGGTGACTAGGGCTGGTGACTAGGGCTGGAGGGCTGGTGACTAGGGCTGGAGGGCTGGTGACTAGGGCTGGAGGGCTGGTGGCTAGGGCTGGAGGCCTGGTGACTAGGGCTGGAGGGCTGGTGACTAGGGCTGGAGGGCTGGTGACTAGGGCTGGAGGGCTGGTGGCTAGGGCTGGAGGGCTGGTGACTAGTGTGTTAGAAAACGTTGTGAGCCCCCAATATGGCAGAACTGAAGACTTCACCTATCCCACCCTCTCTGTGCATGTTACTGTAGTTCTCAGTGAAGGATTTACAGTAACTCTCTGTGCATGTTACTGTAGTTCTCAGTGAAGGATTCACAGTAACTCACTGTGCATGTTACTGTAGTTCTCAGTGAAGGATTCACAGTAACTCTCTGTGCATGTTACTGTAGTTCTCAGTGAAGGATTTACAGTAACTCTCTGTGCATGTTACTGTAGTTCTCAGTGAAGGATTTACAGTAACTCTCTGTGCATGTTACTGTAGTTCTCAGTGAAGGATTTACAGTAACTCTCTGTGCATGTTACTGTAGTTCTCAGTGAAGGATTTACAGTAACTCTCTGTGCATGTTACTGTAGTTCTCAGTGAAGGATTTACAGTAACTCTCTGTGCATGTTACTGTAGTTCTCAGTGAAGGATTTACAGTAACTCTCTGTGCATGTTACTGTAGTTCTCAGTGAAGTTACTACAGTGGATGTATGTCCCTTGGGGACGAATAACATCCGTTTAATTATACTGCAGTGTGTCTCTGGCGAGGTGATTGGAGGTGGTTCCTACCATGATTGAGTGGCGGTTGGCAGAGAGTAGTCCCGTGCCGTACCCAGAACTCAGTCCTCCCATGGCCCCGTTGTGTGCTGCCCCGATGAGGCTGTGCATGTCTTGGTGCCCGCCGGGC
>NC_092086.1:114404095-114441595 GCF_045679555.1 Salvelinus alpinus | reverse complement strand
TTCATATATATATATACTATATATTGTGTTTCATATATATATATATATATATTATATGTGTTCTCTGCATATGGAGTGGGTCTACATGATGAAATACAACAACAACGTGGCAGGTAGCCTAGTGGTTAGAGCCTAGTGGTTAGAGCCTAGTGGTTAGAGCCTAGTGGTTAGAGCCTAGTGGTTAGAGCCTAGTGGTTAGAGCCTAGTGGTTAGAGCCTACTGGTTAGAGCCTACTGGTTAGAGCCTAGTGGTTAGAGCCTAGTGGTTAGAGCCTAGTGGTTAGAGCCTAGTGGTTAGAGCCTACTGGTTAGAGCCTAGTGGTTAGAGCCTAGTGGTTAGAGCCTAGTGGTTAGAGCCTACTGGTTAGAGCCTAGTGGTTAGAGCCTAGTGGTTAGAGCCTAGTGGTTAGAGCCTAGTGGTTAGAGCCTAGTGGTTAGAGCCTACTGGTTAGAGCCTAGTGGTTAGAGCCTACTGGTTAGAGCCTACTGGTTAGAGCCTAGTGGTTAGAGCCTACTGGTTAGAGCCTAGTGGTTAGAGCCTAGTGGTTAGAGCCTAGTGGTTAGAGCCTAGTGGTTAGAGCCTAGTGGTTAGAGCCTAGTGGTTAGAGCCTAGTGGTTAGAGCCTAGTGGTTAGAGCCTAGTGGTTAGAGCCTAGTGGTTAGAGCCTAGTGGTTTTAGTCTAGTGGTTAGAGCCTAGTGGTTAGAGCCTAGTGGTTAGAGCCTAGTGGTTAGAGCGTTGGACTAGTAACCGTAAAGGTTGCAAGATCAAATCCCCCGAGCTGACAAGGTACAAATTTGTCATTCTGCCCCTGAACAAGGCAGTTAAACCCACTGTTCCCCGGTAGGACGTCATTAAAAATAAGAATTTGTTCTTAACTGACGTGCCTAGTTAAATAAAGGTTAAATAAATAAATAGAATACAACAACGTTCATTCAACATAAAACATATATATAGTAACAGTCCAAAAGTTTGGACATACCTACTCATTCAAGGGTTTTTCATTTTTTTAAACTATTTTCTACTTTGTAGAATAATAGTGAAGACATGAAAAATATGAAATAACACATATGGAATCATGTAGTCACCAAAAAAGTGTTAAACAAATCAAAATATATTTTATATTTATCAAAGAAGCCCCCCTTTGCCTTGATGACAGCTTTGTACACTCTTGACAGGCTAAAGAAGGAGTTTTAATCTTTGAGACAATTGAGACATGGATCGTGTATGTGTGCCATTCAGAGGGTGAATTGGGCAAGACAAAAGATTTACGTGCCCTTGAACAGGCTATGGTGGTAGGTGTCAGGCGCACCGGTTTGAGTGTGTCAAGAACTGCAACGCTGCTGGGTTTTTCACACTCAACAGTTTCCCGTTTGTATCAAGAATGACCCACCACCCAATCTGTGGGAAGCATTGGAGTCAACATGGACCAACATCCCTGTGGAACGCTTTCGACCCCCTTGTAAAGTCCGTGCCCCGACGAATTGAGGCTGTTCTGAGGGCAAAAAGGGGAGGTGTAACTCAATATTAGGAAAGTGTTCCTAATGTTTTGTACACTCAGTGTATAATGACACCAAGATGTTGTCTGTATCATTTACAGTTCACGGATCACAGGGTCTAATAGGAGGCATGCAGAGGTATTAAAAGGGCTTAAAATGGCCACTTAAATCACAAGAGAAAAAGATACAAATGTAAAATGCATGTTAAACATCCTTCCTCCCAATGAAGTTCCTACTTGAGAATTGCCAGAACAATCTGACATACCAAAAAATATTTTTTCCCAGATCCCATGTCCAATTATTTTATGTTAGCCAGGTATTTCCTGGTAGTAACTGTAACACTTCATGATGCTGCTGGATCACACACACACACACACACACACACGCACGCGCACGGCAGCTTTGAAATAATTGCCGAAGTGCGTTTGTAATTAAGTCTATCAGTCAATACATATGAAATATCAAACGTTGTGCAGCAACGACAATTAGCGCAGAATCTAACACAGTGATTATGAGAAACTAATTTCTCACATTAAGGAGCACGGTAGAATTTGCATCGTTAGTCTGGTAGAACAGTAATTGGCAAAAAAAAAAAAAAAAAGGAACAAGGGAGGAAAAAAGGAGGAGAAGTTTGAAGTGTGTTATAACTAGAGGGAGGGAGGAGTGTTAATTAGCTAGCATGATAGCATCACGGCTCAATCACAACTAACAGCGGCAGTAGCTAGCATGATAGCATCACAGCTCAATCACAACTAACAGCATCAGTAGCTAGCATGAAAGCATCACGGCTCAATCACAACTAACAGCAGCAGTAGCTAGCATGATAGCATCACTGCTCAATCACAACTAACAGCAGCAGTAGCTAGCATGATAGCATCACGGCTCAATCACAACAAATAGCAGCAGAAGCTAGCATGATAGCATCACGGCTCAATCACAACTAACAGCAGCAGTAGCTAGCATGATAGCATCACAGCTCAATCACAACTAACAGCAGCAGTAGCTAGCATGATAGCATCACGGCTCAATCACAACTAACAGCAGCAGTAGCTAGCATGATAGCATCACTGCTCAATCACAACTAACAGCAGCAGTAGCTAGCATGATAGCATCACGGCTCAATCACAACTAACAGCAGCATTAGCTAGCATGATAGCATCACGGCTCAATCACAACTAACAGCAGCAGTAGCTAGCATGATAGCATCACGGCTCAATCACAACTAACAGCGGCAGTAGCTAGCATGATAGCATCACGGCTCAATCACAACTAACAGCGGCAGTAGCTAGCATGATAGCATCACGGCTCAATCACAACTAACAGCAGCAGTAGCTAGCATGACAGCATCACGGCTCAATCACAACAAACAGCAGCAGTAGCTAGCATGATAGCATCACGGCTCAATCACAACTAACAGCAGCAGTAGCTAGCATGATAGCATCACGGCTCAATCACAACTAACAGCGGCAGTAGCTAGCATGATAGCATCACGGCTCAATCACAACTAACAGCGGCAGTAGCTAGCATGATAGCATCACGGCTCAATCACAACTAACAGCAGCAGTAGCTAGCATGACAGCATCACGGCTCAATCACAACAAACCGCAGCAGTAGCTAGCATGATAGCATCACGGGTCAATCACAACTAACAGCAGCAGTAGCTAGCATGATAGCATCACGGGTCAATCACAACTAACAGCAGCAGTAGCTAGCATGACAGCATCACGGCTCAATCACAACTAACAGCAGCAGTAGCTAGCATGATAGCATCACGGGTCAATCACAACTAACAGCAGCAGTAGCTAGCATGATATCATCACGGCTCAATCACAACTAACAGCAGCAGTAGCTAGCATGATAGCATCACGGCTCAATCACAACTAACAGCAGCAGTAGCTAGCATGATAGCATCACGGGTCAATCACAACTAACAGCAGCAGTAGCTAGCATGATATCATCACGGCTCAATCACAACTAACAGCAGCAGTAGCTAGCATGATAGCATCACGGGTCAATCACAACTAACAGCAGCAGTAGCTAGCATGATATCATCACGGCTCAATCACAACTAACAGCAGCAGTAGCTAGCATGATAGCATCACGGCTCAATCACAACTAACAGCAGCAGTAGCTAGCATGATAGCATCACGGCTCAATCACAACTAACAGCAGCAGTAGCTAGCATGATAGCATCACGGCTCAATCACAACTAACAGCAGCAGTAGCTAGCAACAGGCTTCATCGACACCTGGAATAGAAGTAATTTGCCATCGCCAGTGTCCCTGCATCGAGAAGTCTACTGTAGGCCTGTACAAGCGGCAGCAGCTGTGCTCTCTCTCTTGTTTTCTCTCACTCTACTCTCTGTCTGAGAGGGGTATCTCTCTCTCTCTCTCTCTCTCTCTCTCTCTCTCTCTCTCTCTCTCTCTCTCTCTCTCTCTCTCTCTCTCTCTCTCTCTCTCTCTCCCTCTCCCTCTCTCTCTCTCTCTTTCTCTACTTTCTGTCTGAGAGGGATATATCTCTCTCTCTCATGGGAAACATATGTTAACATTGCCAAAGCAAGTGAGGTAGATAATATACAAAAAGTGAAATAAACAATAAAAATTAACAGTAAACATTACACATACAGAAGTTCCTAAAGAATAAAGACATTACAAATGTCATATTATGTAAATATACAGTGTTGTAACAATGTACAAATGGTTAAAGTACAAAAGGGAAAATAAATCAACATAAATTATGGGTTGTATTTACAATGGTGTTTGTTCTTCACTGGTTGCCCTTTTCTTGTGGGAACAGGTCACTAATCTTGCTGTTGTGATGAAACACTGGTATTTCACCCAGTAGATATGGGAGTTTATCAGAATTGGGTTTCTTTTCAAATTCTTTGTGGGTCTGTGTAATCTGAGGGAAATATGTGTCTCTAATATGGTCATACATTTGACAGGAGGTTAGGAAGTGCAGCTCAGTTTCCACCTCATTTTGTGGGCAGTGTGCACATAGCCTGTCTTCTCTTGAGAGCCAGGTCTGCCTACGGCAGCTTTTCTCAATAGCAAGGCTATTCTCACTGAGTCTGTACATAGTCAAAGCTTTCCTTAAGTTTGGGTCAGTCACAGTAGTCAGGTATTCTGCCACTGTGTACTCTTTGTTTAGGGCCAAATAGCATTCTAGTTCGCACAGTTCTTTTGTTAATTCTTTCCAATGTGTCAAGTAATTATCTTTTTATTTTCTCATGATATGGTTGGGTCTAATTGTGTTGCTGTCTCTCACTCAATTCCTCATCTTTATCCTCACCTTAGTTAGAGGAGTCAGAGTACTCACTTCCTCTTCCTCACCTTAGTTAGAGGAGTCAGAGTACTCACTTCCTCTTCCTCACCTTAGTTAGAGGAGTCAGAGTACTCACTTCCTCTTCCTCACCTTAGTTAGAGGAGTCAGAGTACTCACTTCCTCTTCCTCACCTTAGTTAGAGGAGTCAGAGTACTCACTTCCTCATCCTCAACTTAGTTAGAGGAGTCAGAGTACTCACTTCCTCTTCCTCACCTTAGTTAGAGGAGTCAGAGTACTCACTTCCTCTTCCTCACCTTAGTTAGAGGAGTCAGAGTACTCACTTCCTCATCCTCACCTTAGTTAGAGGAGTCAGAGTACTCACTTCCTCATCCTCACCTTAGTTAGAGGAGTCAGAGTACTCACTTCCTCTTCCTCACCTTAGTTAGAGGAGTCAGAGTACTCACTTCCTCTTCCTCACCTTAGTTAGAGGAGTCAGAGTACTCACTTCCTCATCCACACCTTAGTTAGAGGAGTCAGAGTACTCACTTCCTCTTCCTCACCTTAGTTAGAGGAGTCAGAGTACTCACTTCCTCTTCCTCACCTTAGTTAGAGGAGTCAGAGTACTCACTTCCTCTTCCTCACCTTAGTTAGAGGAGTCAGAGTACTCACTTCCTCTTCCTCACCTTAGTTAGAGGAGTCAGAGTACTCACTTCCTCATCCTCACCTTAGTTAGAGGAGTCAGAGTACTCACTTCCTCTTCCTCACCTTAGTTAGAGGAGTCAGAGTACTCACTTCCTCTTCCTCACCTTAGTTAGAGGAGTCAGAGTACTCACTTCCTCTTCCTCACCTTAGTTAGAGGAGTCAGAGTACTCACTTCCTCTTCCTCACCTTAGTTAGATGAGTCAGAGTACTCACTTCCTCTTCCTCACCTTAGTTAGAGGAGTCAGCGTACTCACTTCCTCTTCCTCACCTTAGTTAGAGGAGTCAGAGTACTCACTTCCTCATCCTCACCTTAGTTAGAGGAGTCAGAGTACTCACTTCATCTTCCTCACCTTAGTTAGAGTCAGAGTACTCACTTCCTCACCTTAGTTAGAGGAGTCAGAGTACTCACTTCCTCATCCTCACCTTAGTTAGAGGAGTCAGAGTACTCACTTACTCTTCCTCACCTTAGTTAGATGAGTCAGAGTACTCACGTCCCCTTCCTCACCTTAGTTAGAGGAGTCAGAGTACTCACTTCCTCTTCCTCACCTTAGTTAGAGGAGTCAGAGTACTCACTTCCTCTTCCTCACCTTAGTTAGAGGAGTCAGAGTACTCACTTCCTCATCCTCACCTTAGTTAGAGGAGTCAGAGTACTCACTTCCTCTTCATCATCTTAGTTAGAAGAGTCAGAGTACTCACTTCCTCTTCCTCTCCTTAGTTAGAGGAGTCAGCGTACTCACTTCCTCTTCCTCATCTTAGTTAGAGGAGTCAGAGTACTCACTTCCTCATCCTCACCTTAGTTAGAGGAGTCAGAGTACTCACGTCCTCTTCCTCACCTTAGTTAGAGGAGTCAGAGTACTCACTTCCTCTTCCTCACCTTAGTTAGAGGAGTCAGAGTACTCACTTCCTCTTCCTCACATTAGTTAGAGGAGTCAGAGTACTCACTTCCTCTTCCTCACCTTAGTTAGAGGAGTCAGAGTACTCACTTCCTCTTCCTCACCTTAGTTAGAGGAGTCAGAGTACTCACTTCCTCATCCTCACCTTAGTTAGAGGAGTCAGAGTACTCACTTCCTCTTCCTCACCTTAGTTAGAGGAGTCAGAGTACTCACTTCCTCTTCCTCACCTTAGTTAGAGGAGTCAGAGTACTCACTTCCTCATCCTCACCTTAGTTAGAGGAGTCAGAGTACTCACTTCCTCTTCCTCACCTTAGTTAGAGGAGTCAGAGTACTCACTTCCTCTTCCTCACCTTAGTTAGAGGAGTCAGAGTACTCACTTCCTCTTCCTCACCTTAGTTAGAGGAGTCAGAGTACTCACTTCCTCTTCCTCACCTTAGTTAGAGGAGTCAGAGTACTCACTTCCTCTTCCTCACCTTAGTTAGAGGAGTCAGAGTACTCACTTCCTCATCCTCACCTTAGTTAGAGGAGTCAGAGTACTCACTTCCTCTTCCTCACCTTAGTTAGAGGAGTCAGAGTACTCACTTCCTCTTCCTCACCTTAGTTAGAGGAGTCAGCGTACTCACTTCCTCATCCTCACCTTAGTTAGAGGAGTCGGAGTACTCACTTCCTCTTCCTCACCTTAGTTAGAGGAGTCAGAGTACTCACTTCCTCACCTTAGTTAGAGGAGACAGAGTACTCACTTCCTCTTCCTCACCTTAGTTAGAGGAGTCAGAGTACTCACTTCCTCTTCCTCACCTTAGTTAGAGGAGTCAGCGTACTCACTTCCTCTTCCTCACCTTAGTTAGAGGAGTCAGCGTACTCACTTCCTCATCCTCACCTTAGTTAGAGGAGTCAGAGTACTCACTTCCTCTTCCTCACCTTAGTTAGAGGAGTCAGAGTACTCACTTCCTCTTCCTCACCTTAGTTAGAGGAGTCAGAGTACTCACTTCCTCATCCTCACCTTAGAGGAGTCAGAGTACTCACTTCCTCTTCCTCACCTTAGTTAGAGGAGTCAGAGTACTCACTTCCTCTTCCTCACCTTAGTAGATGAGTCAGAGTACTCACTTCCTCTTCCTCACCTTAGTTAGAGGAGTCAGAGTACTCACTTCCTCTTCCTCACCTTAGTAGATGAGTCAGAGTACTCACTTCCTCTTCCTCACCTTAGTTAGAGGAGACAGAGAAATAAGTCCTAGGCTTTTTTTTGTGTTATACTCGTGCCATTGGTGTGTGGTTGTATTTTAATTGTTTAATTGTCATATAAATTCAACCAATTAATCAAGGGTTAACCTGCTCATGACACAACACAGAGGAGGCTTGTGGGAGGGGAAATCTCGTACATTATTAACGTATTATGAAGATTTACCTGTGAGTGACGGGGGAGAGCCGACAGGGGTCGACGGGTTGGACGAGAAGCTATTGTTTGTGTGGTCTGGAGAGTAGATCTGAAACAAACAATTAAATCGCAGACAGTCAGTCAACACGTGTGTGTACATGCATGCCTGTGTGTGTGTGTGTGTGCGTGCGTGCGTGCGTGTGTGTGTGTGTGTGTATTGACTAGGGGTGTTGGTTAGGGTGTGTGTGTGTGTGTGTGTGTGTGTGTGTGTGTGTGTGTGTGTGTGTGTGTGTGTGTGTGTGTGTGTGTGTGTGTGTGTGTGTGTGTGTATTGACTAGGGGTGTAGGTTAGGGTGTGTGTGTGTATTGACTAGGGGTGTATTTTAGGGTGTGTGTTCTCTCCTCACCGAAGCGAGAGCCTTCCCCAGGGCGTCTCCCGTCTGAGAGCTGGTCGGTGCCCCGCTCTGCGCCCGGTTAGCTGTCACACACACACACACACACACACACACACACACACACACACACACACACACACACACACACACACACACACACACACACACACACACACACACACACACACACACACACACACACACACACACACACACACACACACAGAAAAAGAAGTGGGATTCCATAAGTAAGGATGTTATTCATTCCAATAACCCCCCCCCCCTCCCTCCTCCATCCCATAATCCCTCCATCCATTCATCTCTCTATTCATTCATCCATCCCTCTTTCCCCTGAAGGCCCTAACCCACACCCTGTCCACCCCCAGCTCCAGCTGTCACATCCTCAAGCCAAGCGTGTGTGTGTGTGTGTGTGTGTGTGTGTGTGTGTGTGTTGGGACAACCCGAGAGTCCGGGGCAGGAAGTGAACAGAGCAGAGCTCTGAGGACCGCCTACACCACTCTCACATTAATTGCCCAATCACATTTTCCCCCAGTTCTTTCACTGTTTAAGCGACACACGCTAATACAAGCCTCTCTCTCTCTCTCTCCTCTCCTCTCTCACCGTGTTTAATACACACAGTATAGACTAGGGACCATCAACTAGATTTAGCCGCGGGCCAATTTTTTCTTGAGCGGATGGTCAGGGGGCCCGGAACATAATTACAAATAATTTTTAGACTACAAATTGCCCAGCAAGAAGCCCAAACAGATATAATATTTGCCGAAAACAATAATTTCAAACCTTCCTTACCATTTGTATGTGATCTCATGTACACTCAAAGATGAGATAAATAGGAACCGTGATGAAGTTTTACACATACACGGACCAGGTGTGATGGTCTATTTCAGGGATCTCCAACTGACGGTCTGCAGGCTGAATTTGGACCGCGGGTGATTTTATTTGGCTCACTAAGTTTTTTTATATATTGTTTCATTATTTACATAATTTAGCAGACATTCTTATTCAGAGCAACTTACAGGAACAATTAGGGTGAAGTGCCTTGCTCAAGGGCAAATCAATAGATGGTTTCACTTAGTCTGCTCAGGGATTCGAACCAGCAACCTTTTGGTTACTGCCCCAATGCTCTTAAACACTAGGCTACCTGCCACCCCATCATACATTGCTGTTAGTTGCTTGTGTGACATCATTTTACCGTTGTTGTTGACACTATCCTTTATAAATATTATACCCTTCTGGTAACCCCCCCCCCACAATTAATTTTTACCCCCCACAATTAATTTTTATTTTTTTCTCTATCAGTTTAGCCATGTAATTGGCTGTAGATCTATTAGATCTGCCTTTGCTGGATGATAGGGGCGGCAGGTAGCCTAGTGATTAGTGACCTAGTGATTAGTGACCTAGTGGTTAGAGCGTTGGGCCAGTAACCCGAAAGGTTACTTTTCCCACTTTTGGCACCATAGAAAAAGGATACCAGAAAATAATCAATCTGACTAGCTTGATTTAGCCTCCAAGTATATCTTACAAGATGCGGGTTTTTAAGCCTCAAAATATCAGTAATGTCCATAATATTTCTTATATTTCCATTATAATACAGTTATTTGTATCTTGGAGACTAATTTGATCATTATAAATGTTTTCAAAGAAGTTTGGATTGTCATTATTATTGACCGTATAGATTTATTGAGCCATCATTGTTTATCATTAAGTAGTATGTTCAACCGGATCAATCTTCCTTCAGGATCTATTTTAACGGACCTCAAGTTTTTGTACACAGTTAATCATTTAACATTTCAAGTCTTTCTCATTTTAAAAATGTTGTGTGTTTTATGTTAACTGTTAATTTGTGACTGTTTTATATCACTTGCTTTGGCAATGTTAATATATGTTTAGAGAGAGAGAGAGAGCTAGAGAGAGAGCTAGAGAGAGCTAGAGAGAGAGCTATAGAGAGAGGGAGAGAGAGAGGTAGAGAGAGATCTCAGAGAGAGAGGTAGAGAGAGCTAGAGAGAGAGCTAGAGAGAGATCTCAGAGAGAGAGGTAGAGAGAGCTAGAGAGAGAGCTAGAGAGAGATCTCAGAGAGAGAGATAGAGAGAGATCTCAGAGAGAGAGGTAGAGAGAGCTAGAGAGAGAGCTAGAGAGAGATCTCAGAGAGAGAGCTAGAGAGAGATCTCAGAGAGAGAGGTAGAGAGAGCTAGAGAGAGAGCTAGATAGTTAGAGAGAGAGGTAGAGAGAGAGCTAGAGAGTTAGAGAGAGAGGTAGAGAGAGATCTCAGAGAGAGAGGTAGAGAGAGAGCTAGAGAGAGCTAGAGAGAGATGGAGAGAGAGAGAGAGAGATGGAGAGAGAGCGAGGGAGAGAGAGAGAGAAGGGGCTTTATTATCTATTTCACTTGCTTTGACAAAGTAAACATATGTTTCCCATGCCAATAAATCCCCTTGAATTGAAATTGAACTGAGAGCTAGAGAGAGATCTCAGAGAGAGGGGTAGAGAGAGAGCTAGAGAGAGATCTCAGAGAGAGAAAGAATGATCGAGATCGATAGAGGGAGAGGGAAAAGAGAGAATCATTGTGGAATGTTGGAGAACAAGCATCCAATCTGTTTCTGATTGTTCTATTATTTGTTCAGTGGGATTGCAAGAGAGCAGGACCATATGCTGGGCTGTCTGTGGTGGTTTAGAGGAAAAACACAGCGACACTCCAGCCATCACTGAGAGGAGGACATGTCACAGCTAATCACAGCAGAGTCAAAACCGTATGTGGCCTCTGTTAATCTTTCTATGTTAATCAGTCCATCTTGTCTACGTTTAGCCTTCCTGTCTGTCTGTCCATCCATCACTCTGTCTGTCCGTCACATTGCTGGTCTTACCGCTGTAATCAGCCCTGTGATCTGTCCTGTCTTCTGTCCTGTCTTCCGCAGCCCTGTGTCCTTGTCCCCAGGTCTTACCCATCACGCTGTCTGTGCCGTTGGTGGTGGCAGTGCAGGAGGCTGTACTGTACTGATTGGAGGCACTGCTACGATGGAAACTGGACATGGGAGGAAGACTGGGGTTGATGTCTGCCGAGGAGTGTGACGGGTAGCTCTGTAGAGAGGGAGAATGGAGGGAGAGAAACAACCATCAGACTAAACATCTAACCCATTAGAACCCTCAGACTGACCATCTAACCCATTAGAACCCTCAGACTGACCATCTAACCAATTAGAACCCTCAGACTGACCATCTAACCCATTAGAACCCTCAGACTGACCATCTAACCCATTAGAACCCTCAGACTGACCATCTAACCCATTAGAACCCTCAGACTGACCATCTAATTAGCCCATTAGAACCCTCAGACTGACCATCTAACCCATTAGAACCCTCAGACTGACCATCTAACCATTAGAACCCTCAGACTGACCATCTAACCCATTAGAACCCTCAGACTGACCATCTAACCCATTAGAACCCTCAGACTGACCATCTAACCCATTAGAACCCTCAGACTGACCATCTAACCCATTAGAACCCTCAGACTGACCATCTAACCCATTAGAACCATCAGACTGACCATCTAACCCATTAGAACCCTCAGACTGACCATCTAACCCATTAGAACCCTCAGACTGACCATCTAACCCATTAGAACCCTCAGACTGACCATCTAACCCATTAGAACCCTCAGACTGACCATCTAACCCATTAGAACCCTCAGACTGACCATCTAACCCATTAGAACCCTCAGACTGACCATCTAATTAGCCCATTAGAACCCTCAGACTGACCATCTAACCCATTAGAACCCTCAGACTGACCATCTAACCCATTAGAACCCTCAGACTGACCATCTAACCCATTAGAACCCTCAGACTGACCATCTAACCCACTAGAACCCTCAGACTGACCATCTAACCCATGAGAACCCTCAGACTGACCATCTAACCCATTAGAACCCTCAGACTGACCATCGAACCCATTATAACCCTCAGACTGACCATCTAACTCATTATAACCCTCAGACTGACCATCTAACCCATTAGAACCCTCAGACTGACCATCTAACCCACTAGAACCCTCAGACTGACCATCTAACCCATTAGAACCCTCAGACTGACCATCTAACCCATTAGAACCCTCAGACTGACCATCTAACCCATTAGAACCCTCAGACTGACCATCTAACCCATGAGAACCCTAAGACTGACCATCTAACCCATTAGAACCCTCAGACTGACCATCTAACCCATGAGAACCTTGAGCAATGAAAAGCAATAAGAGTGAGATGATATGGAGGCATACCAAGGCTACGGAATAATCAACTGATGGAGAGAGGTAAGGGCAGGTAATGGTGCTCTCGAGCGGCGAGATGTTCTTTACCATTCGGCCATCAGATTTGCCACCAATGCTCCTCATAGGACACATCACTGCACTCTATACTCCTCTGTAAACTGGTCATCTCTGTATACCCGTCGCAAGACCCACTGGTTGATGCTTATTTATAAAACCCTCTTAGGCCTCACTCCCCCCTATCTGAGATATCTACTGCAGCCCTCATCCTCCACATACAACACCCGTTCTGCCAGTCACATTCTGTTAAAGGTCCCCAAAGCGCACACATCCCTGGGTCGCTCGTCTTTTCAGTTTGCTGTAGCTAGCGACTGAAACGAGCTGCAAAAAACACTCAAACTGGACAGTTTTATTTCCATCTCTTCATTCAAAGACTCAATCATGGACACTCTTACTGACAGTTATGGCTGCTTCACGTGATGTATTGTTGTCTCTACCTTCTTACCCTTTGTGCTGTTGTCTGTGCCCAATAATGTTTAATCCCAGCCCCCGTCCCCGCAGGAGGCCAATTACCTTTTGGTAGGCCGTCATTGTAAATAAGAATTTGTTCTTAACTGACTTGCCTAGTTAAATAAAGGTTCAATAAGAATAAAAAAATGAAAATGACAAGGAGACACAGAAAGTGACTGAAAGACAGAAAGAAGAAGAGGGAGGAATGGAGAGGGGGTGGAGAGTAGATTAGAAAAGAAGGAGATAAGGAAAGGAAAGGAGGAGAGGATACTCACCAGCCGGTCATGCAGGTGGGTGCCACAGTAGCTGCTGCTCTGGGGGCCGTGGGAGGAGTTACCCAGCATGCCGCTGTAACCAGGCTGGTTCATACCGCTGGATGAGCTCCATGGGTCGGCACTGTGGTGACCGTCTAGAGGGGCGAAGAGAGGGGGAGATGAGGGACCCCTCCTGGAGCATACGCAACATACACCCTGCTAACTGAGTACGCAACATACACCCTGCTAACTAGATACGCAACATACACCCTGCTAACTGAGTACGTAACATACACCCTGCTAACTGAATACGCAACATACACCCTGCTAACTGAATACGCAACATACACCCTGCTAATTAGATACGCAACATACACCCTGCTAACTGAGTACGCAACATACACCCTGCTAACTGAGTACGCAACATACACCCTGCTAACTAGATACGCAACATACACCCTGCTAACTGAGTACGCAACATACACCCTGCTAACTGAATACGCAACATACACCCTGCTAACTGAGTACGCAACATACACCCTGCTAACTGAGTACGCAACATACACCCTGCTAACTAGATACGCAACATACACCCTGCTAACTGAGTACGCAACATACACCCTGCTAACTGAGTACGCAACATACACCCTGCTAACTGAGTACGCAACATACACCCTGCTAACTAGATACGCAACATACACCCTGCTAACTGAGTACGCAACATACACCCTGCTAACTGAGTACGCAACATACACCCTGCTAACTGAGTACGCAACATACACCCTGCTAACTAGATACGCAACATACACCCTGCTAACTGAGTACGCAACATACACCCTGCTAACTGAGTACGCAACATACACCCTGCTAACTAGATACGCAACATACACCCTGCTAACTGAGTACGCAACATACACCCTGCTAACTGAATACGCAACATACACCCTGCTAACTGAGTACGCAACATACACCCTGCTAACTGAGTACGCAACATACACCCTGCTAACTAGATACGCAACATACACCCTGCTAACTGAGTACGCAACATACACCCTGCTAACTGAGTACGCAACATACACCCTGCTAACTGAGTACGCAACATACACCCTGCTAACTAGATACGCAACATACACCCTGCTAACTGAGTACGCAACATACACCCTGCTAACTGAGTACGCAACATACACCCTGCTAACTAGATACGCAACATACACCCTGCTAACTGAGTACGCAACATACACCCTGCTAACTGAGTACGCAACATACACCCTGCTAACTAGATACGCAACATACACCCTGCTAACTGAGTACGCAACATACACCCTGCTAACTGAGTACGCAACATACACCCTGCTAACTGAGTACGCAACATACACCCTGCTAACTGAATACGCAACATACACCCTGCTAACTGAGTACGCAACATACACCCTGCTAACTGAATACGCAACATACACCCTGCTAACTGAGTACGCAACATACACCCTGCTAACTGAGTACGCAACATACACCCTGCTAACTGAGTACGCAACATACACCCTGCTAACTGAGTACGCAACATACACCCTGCTAACTGAATACGCAACATACACCCTGCTAACTAGATACGCAACATACACCCTGCTAACTGAGTACGCAACATACACCCTGCTAACTGAGTACGCAACATACACCCTGCTAACTGAGTACACAACATACACCCTGCTAACTGAATACGCAACATACACCCTGCTAACTGAGTATGCAACATACACCCTGCTAACTGAGTACACAACATACACCCTGCTAACTGAATACGCAACATACACCCTGCTAACTGAATATGCAACATACACCCTGCTAACTGAATACGCAACATACACCCTGCTAACTGAGTACACAACATACACCCTGCTAACTGAATACACAACATACACCCTGCTAACTGAATACACAACATACACCCTGCTAACTGAGTACGCAACATACACCCTGCTAACTGAATAGGCAACATACACCCTGCTAACTGAATACGCAACATACACCCTGCTAACTGAATACGCAACATACACCCTGCTAACTGAATACGCAACATACACCCTGCTAACTGAATACGCAACATACACCCTGCTAACTGAATACGCAACATACACCCTGCTAACTGAATACACAACATACACCCTGCTAACTGAATACACAACATACACCCTGCTAACTGAATACACAACATACACCCTGCTAACTAGATACACAACATACACCCTGCTAACTGAATACACAACATACACCCTGCTAACTAAATACACAACATACACCCTGCTAACTAGATACACAACATACACCCTGCTAACTAAATACACAACATACACCCTGCTAACTAAATACACAACATACACCCTGCTAACTAAATACACACCATACACCCTGCTAACTAGATACACAACATACACCCTGCTAACTAGATACACAACATACACCCTGTTAACTAGATACACAACATACACCCTGCTAACTAGATACACAACATACACCCTGCTAACTAGATACACAACATACACCCTGCTAACTAGATACACAAAGATCCCATCAGACAAGGGCAAGCCAAGTTAGATGTGTGAAGAGAGTATTAAATATAGTTTCAACATTCCTATTGTTGTGTGTTTTATCTTTTTGAACTGTCTCCATCAATCTACGTCATGTGATGCTCTCCTATCAATCCCCATGGCCATGTTAACTGTACTGTCACTATATGTAACTACATGTCTCTGCTGACCCCTGGCTCTCTGGGGAAAATAATACTTCCATTTTACCCTGTCTCCATTTCCAATCCTCCGCTGTGCCCGCAACCCCAAGATGCCTGCCTGCCGTGTGGCTGAGCTCCTAACCCTCCCTCGTGCTCTGAGCCCTCAACCCCAAGATGCCTGCCTGCCGTGTGGCTGAGCTCCTAACCCTCCCTCGTGCTCTGAGCCCTCAACCCCAAGATGCCTGCCTGCCGTGTGGCTGAGCTCCTAACCCTCCCTCGTGCTCTGAGCCCTCAACCCCCAAGATGCCTGCCTGCCGTGTGGCTGAGCTCCTAACCCTCCCTCGTGCTCTGAGCCCTCAACCCCCAAGCTGCATGTCTACCGTGTGGCTGAGCTCCTAACCCTCCCTCGTGCTCTGAGCCCTCAACCACTTGCTGTGTGATTCGTAAGGCAGAGCAGCAGACAGTCCAGGCCAGACCAGAGGCTGTGATGTAACCGACAGCAAACACCAGCCCCTCCAATTACAGGGAAACCTCATCTACTCATCTAACTTGGCTGGATTACTTCCATCTATCAATCCACAGCCAAAACATTGTCTTTTTCTGTATGTCCAGTGCCTTTGGAAAGTATTCAGACCCTTTGACTTTTTCCAGATTTTGTTACGTTACAGCCTTATTCTAAAATGTATTTTAATTTTTTTTACTCATCAATCTACACACAATACCCCATAATGACAAAGCAAAGACAGGTTTTTCGAATTTTTTGCTAATTTATTTAAAAATATATATGAATAAATATCACATCTACATAAGTATTCAGACCTTTAACTCAGTACTTTGTTGAAACACCTTTGGCAGCGATTACAGCCTTGAGTCTTCTTGGGTATGATGCTACAAGCTTGGCACACCTGTATTTGGGGAGTTTCTCCCATTCTTCTCTCAAGCTCTGTCACGTTGGATGGGGAGCGTTGCTGCTATTTTCAGGTCTCTCTAGAGATGTTCGATCGCGTTCAAGTCCGGGCTCTGGCTGGGCCACTCAAGGACATTCAGAGACTTGTTCCGAAGCCACTCCTGCGTTGTCTTGGCTGTGTGTTTAGGGTCTTTGTTCTGTTGGAAGGTGAACCTTCACCCCAGTCTGAGGTACTGAGCGCTCTGGAGCAGGTTTTCATCAAGGATTTCTCTGTACATCTTTGCTTCGATCCTGACTAGTCTCCCAGTCCCTGCAGCTGAAAAATATCCCCACAGCATGATGCTGCCACCACCATGCTTCACCGTAGGGATGGTGCCAGGTTTCCTCCAGATGTGACGCTTGGTATTCAGGCCAAAGAGTTCAATCTTGGTTTCATTAGACCAGAGAATCTTGTTTCTCATGGTCTGAGAGTCCATTAGGTGCCTTTTGGCAAACTCCAAGTGGGCTGTCATGTGCCTTTTACTGAGGAGTGGCTTCCGTCTGGCCACTCTACCATAAAGGCCTGATTGGTGGAGTGCTGCAGAGATGGTTGTCCTTCTGGAAGGTTCTCCCATCTCCACAGAGGAACTCTAGAACTCTGTCAGAGTGACCATCTGGTTCTTGTTCACCTCCCTGACCAAGGCTGTTCTCCACAGATTGCTCAGTTTGGCCGGGCGGCCAGCTCTAGGAAGAGTCTTGGTGGTTCCAAACTTCTACCATTTCAGAATGATGGAGGCCACTGTGTTCTTGGGGACCTTCAATGCTGCAGAAATGTTTTGTTACCCTTCCCCAGATCTGTGCCTCGACATAATTCTGTCTCAGAGCTCTACGGACAATTCCTTTGACCTCATGGCTTGGTTTTTGCTCTGATATGCACTGTCAACTGTGTGACCTTATATAGACAGGTGTGTGTCTTTCCAAATCATGTCCAATCAATTGAATTTACCACAGGTGGACTCCAATCAAGTTGTAGAAACATCTCAAGGATGATCAATGGAAACAGGATGCACCTGAACTCAATTTCGAGTTTCATAGCAAAGGGTCTGAATACTTATGTAAATAAGTCATTTATAGCTTAAATAATGGAATACATTTGAAAACATTTTAAAAAATCTGTTTTCTCTTTGTCATTATGGGGTATTGTGATGTCATTATGGGGTATTGTGTGTAGATTGATGAGGATTTAAAAAAAAATTAAATCCATTTTAGAACAAGGCTGTAACGTAACAAAATGTGGAAAAAGTCAAGGGGTCTGAATACTTTCCTGAATACACTGTAGCTATCTTATCTTAGCTACACACTTTTTCTTCTCGTGTTAGGTCTCCATGATAGTTTGCCGCTCATTGTGTCCATCACCAAATCTATCCATCTATGAGTAAATATGAGGTTGGTTAAAGTATAATCATTCTATTAAGGATGAACAGAGTTGTGACAGAAATGCTCCAGGAAATCTATTACCTGGCATGAAGAAGGGGCTGGGGAACCCTCCACTGGGTGGTTTGGAGGAGGGGTACCCTGGTGAGTCCCTGTTGTAGTCAGCCGTGCTGGCAGATGGGGCGTATACCTGGGAGAGACACAGAGACAGAGACAGAGAGAGAGACAGAGACAGAGACAGAGACAGAGACAGAGACAGAGACAGAGACAGAGAGAGAGAGAGAGAGAGAGAGAGAGAGAGAGAGAGAGAGAGAGAGAGAGAGAGAGAGGGTTAAACACCTTAGAGAGACAGGGTCAGACGGACAACACCTTACAACAAGCTGCACTGTCATTGGCTAAGATAATAGGTAGACCAATCAATGAGCACTTGAGGTGAGCTTCTCCGCCAGACTTTTGTTCTTCGGGCAGCAAGAGCTGACGGTACCTACATGCGAATCCAGTTTGTCAGTGATAGTAAACATTCAGGGTTACGTCAAGACCCACAGTGTGAGTATCTGGAACAACTAGCAGTCATCACCAGAGACTTAACTTGGCTTAAGGTCTTATCATGTAGCCAAACACATTAGGTCTGACATGCCTCAGAACAACACCCAACCAACCCCGGCTCTGCAATGTTTGAGTAAGGAGAATATAAGTGTGTGTGTGTGTGTGTGTGTGTGTGTGTGTGTGTGTGTGTGTGTGTGTGTGTGTGTGTGTGTGTGTGTGTGTGTATGTGTGTGAGATGTTTGAGTGGTGAGAATGCAGAGAGGATGGAAAACACAGAAACCTGATAGTTACAGCAGGAAACAGCCTTCCCAGCCAACTTGGCCTATCTCTCTCTGAGTGTGTGTGTGTGTGTGTGTGTGTGTGTGTGTGTGTGTGTGTGTGTGTGTGTGTGTGTGTGTGTGTGTGTGTGTGTGTGTGAGAGAGAGAGAGAGGCTCTCAGGATATCTTAGCCATGTCAGCTGCTGCTGAGAGTAGAGACGTGCGTCAGACAGACAGCTAGCCAGCGTTATGCTAACGAGGCACGCTAACGGGACCACTCGGAGGCTGAGGTCAGACAGACAGCTAGCCAGCGTTATGCTAACGAGGCACGCTAACGGGACCACTCGGAGGCTGAGGTCAGACAGACAGCTAGCCAGCGTTACGCTAACGAGGCACGCTAACGGGACCACTCGGAGGCTGAGGTCAGACAGACAGCTAGCCAGCGTTACGCTAACGAGGCACGCTAACGGGACCACTCGGAGGCTGAGGTCAGACAGACAGCTAGCCAGCGTTATGCTAACGAGGCACGCTAACGGGACCACTCGGAGGCTGAGGTCAGACAGACAGCTAGCCAGCGTTATGCTAACGAGGCACGCTAACGGGACCACTCGGAGGCTGAGGTCAGACAGACAGCTAGCCAGCGTTATGCTAACGAGGCACGCTAACGGGACCACTCGCAGGCTGAGGCAGAGCAGACTACTCAATACAACACAGGGATGATAGTGTTACTATAGAAACACCCTTCTATTTGGTCAGGATCATACTGATTCCAAGACATTCAAGTCGTCCCAAAATAGTATCCTATGCTTTCCATAATGAAACTGAATCACCAACCACAATACAACTTTGTCTTTAAAAGGAAACATTCACATTGGCAAAGGATTGTGGTATTGAGTACAGTTCATAGAGAGCACTGCTGGGAGGCTTGGTTCCCATGAAGCACCTTGCACCGCACCGAGTGGCCGGCCCGCCGGGCTCAAGAATCATACCAGTGAGAGCTTCAAACTCAAGCAGGCCTGGTAATGCTGTCAGTCTCTAGTTGGGTTATGGGCAGGCCTGGTAATGCTGTCAGTCTCTAGTTGGGTTATGGGCAGGCCTGGTAATGCTGTCAGTCTCTAGTTGGGTTATGGGCAGGCCTGGTAATGCTGTCAGTCTCTAGATGGGTTATGGGCAGGCCTGGTAATGCTATCAGTCTCTAGTTGGGTTATGGGCAGGCCTGGTAATGTTATTTTTTTTTTTTTACATTTTAGTCATTTAGCAGACGCTCTTATCCAGAGCGACTTACAGTAGAGTGCATACATTTTTATTACATTTTTTTTTTTTTATTATTTTTTTTTTTTACATACTGAGACAAGGATATCCCTACCGGCCAAACCCTCCCTACCGGCCAAACCCTCCCTAACCCGGACGACGCTATGCCAATTGTGCGTCGCCCCACGGATCTCCCGGTTGCGGCCGGCTGCGACAGAGCCTGGGCGCGAACCCAGCCCAGCCTGGGTGCGAACCCAGAGACTCTGGTGGCGCAGCTAGCACTGCGATACAGTGCCCTAGACCACTGCGCCACCCGGTTATCAGTCTCTAGTTGGGTTATGGGCAGGCCTGGTAATGCTGTCAGTCTCCAGTTGGGTTATGGGCAGGCCTGGTAATGCTGTCAGTCTCTAGTTGGGTTATGGGCAGACCTGGTAATGTTATCAGTCTCTAGTTGGGTTATGGGCAGACCTGGTAATGCTGTTAGTCTCTAGTTGGGTTATGGGCAGGCCTGGTAATGCTGTCAGTCTCTAGTTGGGTTATGGGCAGGCCTGGTAATGCTATCAGTCTCTAGTTGGGTTATGGGCAGACCTGGTAATGCTGTCAGTCTCTAGTTGGGTTATGGGCAGGCCTGGTAATGCTATCAGTCTCTAGTTGGGTTATGGGCAGACCTGGTAATGCTGTCAGTCTCCAGTTGGGTTATGGGCAGACCTGGTAATGTTATCAGTCTCTAGTTGGGTTATGGGCAGACCTGGTAATGCTGTCAGTCTCTAGTTGGGTTATGGGCAGGCCTGGTAATGTTATCAGTCTCTAGTTGGGTTATGGGCAGTCCTGGTAATGCTGTCAGTCTCTAGTTGGGTTATGGGCAGGCCTGGTAATGCTGTCAGTCTCTAGTTGGGTTATGGGCAGGCCTGGTAATGCTGTCAGTCTCTAGTTGGGTTATGGGCAGGCCTGGTAATGCTGTCAGTCTCTAGTTGGGTTATGGGCAGGCCTGGTAATGCTGTCAGTCTCTAGATGGGTTATGGGCAGGCCTGGTAATGTTATCAGTCTCTAGTTGGGTTATGGGCAGGCCTGGTAATGCTGTCAGTCTCCAGTTGGGTTATGGGCAGGCCTGGTAATGCTGTCAGTCTCTAGTTGGGTTATGGGCAGACCTGGTAATGTTATCAGTCTCTAGTTGGGTTACGGGCAGGCCTGGTAATGCTGTCAGTCTCCAGTTGGGTTATGGGCAGGCCTGGTAATGCTGTCAGTCTCTAGTTGGGTTATGGGCAGACCTGGTAATGTTATCAGTCTCTAGTTGGGTTATGGGCAGGCCTGGTAATGCTGTCAGTCTCTAGTTGGGTTATGGGCAGGCCTGGTAATGTTATCAGTCTCTAGTTGGGTTATGGGCAGACCTGGTAATGCTGTTAGTCTCTAGTTGGGTTATGGGCAGGCCTGGTAATGCTGTCAGTCTCTAGTTGGGTTATGGGCAGGCCTGGTAATGCTATCAGTCTCTAGTTGGGTTATGGGCAGACCTGGTAATGCTGTCAGTCTCTAGTTGGGTTATGGGCAGGCCTGGTAATGCTGTCAGTCTGTAGTTGGGTTATGGGCAGGCCTGGTAATGCTGTCAGTCTCTAGTTGGGTTATGGGCAGGCCTGGTAATGCTGTCAGTCTCTAGATGGGTTATGGGCAGGCCTGGTAATGCTATCAGTCTCTAGTTGGGTTATGGGCAGGCCTGGTAATGCTGTCAGTCTCTAGTTGGGTTATGGGCAGGCCTGGTAATGCTATCAGTCTCTAGTTGGGTTATGGGCAGACCTGGTAATGCTGTCAGTCTCTAGTTGGGTTATGGGCAGGCCTGGTAATGCTGTCAGTCTCTAGTTGGGTTATGGGCAGGTCTGGTAATGCTGTCAGTCTCTAGTTGGGTTATGGGCAGGCCTGGTAATGCTGTCAGTCTCTAGTTGGGTTATGGGCAGACCTGGTAATGTTATCAGTCTCTAGTTGGGTTATGGGCAGGCCTGGTAATGCTGTCAGTCTCTAGTTGGGTTATGGGCAGGCCTGGTAATGCTGTCAGTCTCTAGTTGGGTTATGGGCAGGCCTGGTAATGCTGTCAGTCTCTAGTTGGGTTATGGGCAGACCTGGTAATGCTGTCAGTCTCTAGTTGGGTTATGGGCACACCTGGTAATGCTGTCAGTCTCTAGTTGGGTTATGGGCAGACCTGGTAATGCTATCAGTCTCTAGTTGGGCTATGGCCTGTCTTCCAATTCGAGACCCAAACTGGACACAATATGCTGATTAACCTACTCACACACACACACACACACACACACACACACACACACACACACACACACACACACACACACACACACACACACACACACACACACACACACACACACACACACACACACACACACACACACACACACACACACACACACACACACACACACACACACACACACACACACACACACACACACACACACACACACACACGTGACCACCCAACAAAATTTGAAGATAAAAACAGATGTGTTTTCAAAAGAGCCAGAGAAAGTCTATTCAGACTAAGGATTGGCACGGTTACTAGAAGATTTTAATATCCGAACGGACTTTGTATTCAAATATTTGCGAGACTATACATTTAGAAGAAAACATATATTCTAACAATGATACGGCTTTGTCTAAATGAAATTATCTACGTGACATCGCTATACACAAGGATATACCATGACGTTCTCAACGTGTCACTACAGTCAGCGTCTCCATGACGTTCTCAACGTGTCACTACAGCCAGCGTCTCCATGACGTGGGAGATCTCTAATCAATGCAAAATGGAAATTAAAATAATGTAAATAAATTAGCTAAATGAGAAGGAGTACGCTACAACAAGCAACCATTAGGAAGGCTGTTGTTTAATCTGAACGGAGGTGTTGTAGACAAGGACAGGAAGCACAGCAAAATAGCCTCAATTAGCCTTGGTAGCTAGCTGGCTAAAATAGCTGGCTATCTTAGCTAGCTTCTCTACATCGATTTGATGCGGTCAGGACAGGCACTACCAGATGGCATGACAGATTACCTATGGCATCTACAAGTTAGTCTACTGAGAGTCTGTATGGCTACTCTCTCTCTCTCTCTCTCTCTCTCTCTCTGCCTTCCGTGTCAAACACACCGACCCCTGTCCATCCCACGCACTGCTGCAAGCAAGCAGAGGGGCACCTCTCTCCCAAGTTACACAGGCTGCGAAGCAAGCCAAGTTCCCAAGTTTAAACCACTTTTTGTTTTTAACACATGTATTCTCACTATCCAGATATCCCCCCCCCCCCAAAAAAAATGAATGATATTATATGAATACTCAATTTATTTAAAACGCCCATCCCTAATCCAGACATGGCTGGTATGTGGTGAGAGATAAACAGACACAGAGGTCCTAGTGTATGATTGTGTTTTCTGTCTCCAGACAGGCACAGACAGAGACATTCCACCCATGCACCTGTTTCCATCAATACACAGCAGTGGGACTGAGACTCTGTATTATGGTTGGGGCTCAGTTCCATTTCAATTCAGTCAATTCAGGAATTCCAGAATTCAGGAATTCCAATTTCCGAGCACTCTGACCTAATGGAAGGTTACGTATGACTGTACATTCCTTTGGTAGTTCTGTGTGGACTACAGTGTAAAGACAGAAGCACACAGTTCTTAAAATTAAAAATTTAGACTGTACTGAAATGGGTGAATTATTGGTACTTTTGTATTTTTTATTTAACCTTTATTTATTTCAGGCCAGTCAATTAAGAAAGAAATTGTTATTTACAAGGACGGCCTGGGAGGACTTGGTGCCGATTTGATTCTGATTGTTTCCACGATGTTGATTGTATTTGAGGTGTCTCACACTGTGCTGATATAAAGAACATTAAGAACTGGCTGATTCAAGACCTGCATGCTGATTGGCGCGCAGCCGTGGTATATCACGGTATTTTACAGAACATTTATTTTTTACTGCTCTAATTAGGTTTGTAAATAGTTTATAATATAGCAATAAGACACCTCGGGGGTATAGCCCGTGGTATATTAGCCATATACCACACCCCCTCGTGCCTTATTGCTTAAATAAACTACAGGACATAAGAGAGGAGGATAAAGACCAAGTTACTGCACTGGGACAGGGAGAGAGAGAGAGCGAGAGAGAGAGAGAGAGAGAGAGAGAGAGAGAGAGAGAGAGAGAGAGAGAGAGAGAGAGAGAGAGAGAGAGAGAGAGAGAGAGAGAGAGAGAGAGAGAGAGAGAGAGAGAGAGAAAAAGGGCTAAAGAGGAAAATGGAAAGAGGAGTGGAATGGTTCCACTGCTGTCTTTAGTTGTGAGATGAGTTCCTCCAAATCAGCCCAATGTGTGGAACATCTGGTAAAGCCCTTCAACCCCCCTCCTTCTTCCCTCTCTCCCTTAACACCCTCCCTCTCTCCCTCCCTCCCTTCCTCTCTCCCTCCCTCTCTCCCTCCCTTCCTCTCTCCCTCCCTCTCTCCCTCCCTCCCTGCACTCCCCTTTGCTCGGCTCACACCGTTCTTCACCTTCCTGTGTCAAAACAAAGCCCTGTCTTGGTGGGTGGTTAACTAGCTCAAGACTGGCTGTGGTAACACTCTGACACACACACACACACACACACACACACACACACACACACACACACACACACACACACACACACACACACACACACACACACACACACACACACACACACACACACACACACACACACACACACACACACACACAACCACACACACACACACACACATATTGGCAACACTCACACACCGTGTTATGGCAAAGACCTGCCGATGTCGGCACTCTGCATTGTCATGGTGATGGAACCATTTTGTCTGTGTGTGTACAAGGTTGTGTGTGTGTGTGTGCGTGCGCATGCGTGTGTGTGTGTAGTCAAGTCAAATCAAATCAAAGTTTATTTGTCGCATACACAGATTAGCAGATGTTAAACCAGGTGCAGTGAAATATTTGTGTTTGTAGCTCCAGCAGAGCAGTCAAAATCAGTGCAATACTAATACACACTAAATATAATAAAGAAGGAGAAACATGTTAGAAGGAGAAACAAGTCAGAAGGAGAAACATGTTAGAAGGAGAAACAAGTCAGAAGGAGAAACAAGTTAGAAGGAGAAACAAGTCAGAAGGAGAAACAAGCCAGAAGGAGAAACAAGTCAGAAGGAGAAACAAGTCAGAAGGAGAAACAAGTCAGAAGGAGAAACAAGCCAGAAGGAGAAACAAGTCAGAAGGAGAAACAAGTCGGAAGGAGAAACAAGTCAGAAGGAGAAACAAGTCAGAAGGAGAAACAAGCCAGAAGGAGAAACAAGTCAGAAGGAGAAACAAGTCAGAAGGAGAAACAAGTCAGAAGGAGAAACAAGCCAGAAGGAGAAACAAGTCAGAAGGAGAAACAAGTCAGAAGGAGAAACAAGTCAGAAGGAGAAACAAGTCAGAAGGAGCTGTCAGAGGAATATGAATATAAATATCAATCAATCAATCAAATGTATTTATAAAACCCTTCTTACATCAGCCGATGTCACAAAGTGCTGTACAGAAACCCAGCCTAAAACCCCAAAACAGCCAGCAATGCAGGTGTAGAAGCACGGTGGTGTGTATAGACAGTATTGGGAATATATAAGTAGGAAAAAGGTATGTACAGCAGTAGTTATGTGGATGAGCTATGTCCAGAATACAGTATTGACAGTTTATTAGGTACACCCATCTAGTAACAGGCTGCCCCCCCCCCCTTTGACTCCATAACAGCCTGAATTCTTCGGGGCGTGGAAACGTTGCTCAATTGGTATCAAGGGACCTGACGTGTGTCAGGAAAACATTCTCCACACCATTACACCACTGCCAACAGCCTGTACTGTTGACACCAGGCAGGATGGGGCCATGGACTCATGTTGCTTACACCATATCATGAGTCTGCCATCAACGAGTTGTTTTCACCCACAGGACTGCCGTTGACTGGATGTTTGTTTGTCGCATCATTCTCAGTAAACCCTAGACACTGTCGTGTGTGAAAAGCCCAGGAGGCCGTTTCTGAGATAGTGGAACCGGCCCGGATGACGCCGACGATCATACCTGGCTCTAAGTAACTTAGGTCACTCGTTTTGTCGATTGTAACGTTCAATAGAACAGTAACTGAATGTCTGTCTGCCTGTTTTATATAGCAAGCCACGGCCATGTGACTCGCTGTCTGTAGTAGCGAACCATTTTGGTGACCAATGTTTAATGACTCTGTACGTAGGGCAACAGTCTCTAAGGTGCAGGGTAGAGTACCAGGTGGTAGCTGGCTAGTAACAGTCTCTAAGGTGCAGGGTAGAGTACCGGGTGGTAGCTGGCTAGTAACAGTCTCTAAGGTGCAGGGTAGAGTACCGGGTGGTAGCCGGCTAGTAACAGTCTCTAAGGTGCAGGGTAGAGTACCGGGTGGTAGCTGGCTAGTAACAGTCTCTAAGGTGCAGGGTAGAGTACCGGGTGGTATCAGGCTAGTAACAGTCTCTAAGGTGCAGGGTAGAGTACCGGGTGGTAGCTGGCTAGTAACAGTAACTAAGGTGCAGGGTAGAGTACCAGGTGGTAGCTGGCTAGTAACAGTCTCTAAGGTGCAGGGTAGAGTACCGGGTGGTAGCTGGCTAGTAACAGTCTCTAAGGTGCAGGGTAGAGTACCGGGTGGTAGCCGGCTAGTAACAGTAACTAAGGTGCAGGGTAGAGTACCGGGTGGTAGCTGGCTAGTAACAGTCTCTAAGGTGCAGGGTAGAGTACCGGGTGGTAGCCGGCTAGTAACAGTCTCTAAGGTGCAGGGTAGAGTACCGGGTGGTAGCTGGCTAGTAACAGTCTCTAAGGTGCAGGGTAGAGTACCGGGTGGTAGCCGGCTAGTAACAGTCTCTAAGGTGCAGTGATTAAGGCTAGTGGTGACTGTTTAACAGTGACTAAGGCTAGTGGTGACTGTTTAACAGTGATTAAGGCTAGTGGTGACTGTTTAACAGTGACTAAGGCTAGTGGTGACTGTTTAACAGTGATTAAGGCTAGTGGTGACTGTTTAACAGTGATTAAGGCTAGTGGTGACTGTTTAAACAGTGATTAAGGCTAGTGGTGACTGTTTAACAGTGATTAAGGCTAGTGATGGCTGTTTAACAGTGATGGCCTGGAGATAGAAGCTGTTTTTCAGTCTCTCGGTCACAGCTTTGATGCACATGTACTGTCTCTGCCTGTTAGATGGTAGCAGGGTGAACAGACGTGGCTCGGGTGGCTGAGGTCCTTGATGATCTTCTTGGCTTTTCTGTGATATCGGGTATTGTAGAAGTCCTGGAGGACAGGCAGTGTGCCCCCGATGACCCCCCCCCCCCCCCCCCCCCCCCCCAGGGCGGGGATACAGCCCAATAGGATGCTCTCGATGGTGCATCAGTAAAAGTGTGTTAGGATCTTAGGGACCAAGCCAGAGGTTAAAGAGGAGAAGTTGCGCCTCTTCTTCATTACGGTGTCGGTGTCGGTGTACCATTTCAGATTGTCGGTGACGTACACCCTGAGGACCGTGAGAAGATGTTGACCCTCTCCACTTCGGCGATGTGGACGGGGGGGGCGGGGGACGTGCTCTCTCTGCTGTCTCCTGTAGTTCACGATCAGCTCCTTGGTTTTGCTGACGTTGAGGGAGACGTTATTTTTCATGCCACCACTCCGCCAGGGCCCTCACCTCCTCCCTATAGGCTGTCTCGTCGTTGTTGGTAATCAAGCCTACCACTGTTGTGTATCGTCAGCAAACTTGATTATTGAGTTGGAGACTCATGGGTGAACAGGGAGTACAGGAGGGGGCTGAGCATGCACCCTTGTGGGGCCCCCGTGTTGAGGATCAGTGTGGCGGAGGTGTTGTTGCCTAACTTCACCACCTGGGGTCGGCCCGTCAGGAAGTCCAGTACCCAGATGCACAGGGCGGAGTTCAGACCCAGGGCTCCCAGCTTAGCGATGAGCTTGGAGGGTACTATGGTGTTGAAGACCTGAGCTGTAGTCAATGAACAGCATTCTTACATAGGTACTCCTCTTGTCCAGATAGGATAAGGCAGTGTGTAGTGCAACGGCGATTGCGTGGTTCGTGGATCTATTGGGGCGGTAAGCAAATTGAAGTGGGTCAAGGGTGTCAGGTAAGGTGGATGTGATATGATCCTTGACTAGCCTCTCAACGCACTTCAAGATGACAGAAGTGAGTGCTACGGGGCGATAGTCATTTAGTTCAGCTACCTTCGCTTTCTTGGATACAGGAACAATGGTGGCCATCTTGAAGCATGTGGAGACAGCAGACTGGGATAGGGAGAGATTGAATACGCCCGTAAACATTCCAGCCAGCTGGTCTGCACATGGTATGAGGAAGCGGCTTGGAATGCCGTCAGCTTTGTGGGGGTTGCTCCTGTAAGTCTCTCTGGATAAGAGCGTCTGCTAAATGACCAATATGTGAATGGAAATGGTTAACGCCATAGTGTGTGTGTGTTGGGTATGCGTGTGTGTGGCTGCCCTGGTCTCTTAACCCTATGATTACTGCAACACCAGAGCACAGGATCAATTCTACACCAGGTCAAACCACAGGTCATAATATCCAAATAGACACTCTGAGCACAAGTGGTTTAACATCATTTGAGGAAACTTTACTAAGTGGCACCATAAAAAGTTCCAAACCAAAAACAAATCTAAAAGTTGCTCAATGCAGAAGCAAGCACTCACACTCACTCACTCACTCACTCACTCACTCACTCACTCACTCACTCACTCACTCACTCACTCACTCACTCACTCACTCACTCACTCACTCACTCACTCACTCACTCACTCACTCACTCACTCACACACACACACACACACACACACACACACACACACACACACACACACACACACACACACACACACACACACACACACACACACACACATACAGTTTACCACACTTGATCAGAAGCAGATGTGTTGCAATCCGCAGCTTGGAGAAGCAGTCACGAAACCCCATGGACCCCTCCCCTCAACCTGCTGCACCTGTGCCGGGCCTCACACAGCAGATTGGACCCAATGGACTAGAGCGGAAGGGACCAGAGCAGACTGGATCAAATGTGCCAAAACCACCAGCACGACACCAGAACAACAACACAGCTAACGTTCTGGAATCTATTATTTATCCAACTCTATACCCCAGTCCTATACCCCAGTCCTATATCCCAGCCCTATATCCCAGCCCTATTCCCCAGTCCTATACCCCAGTCCTATACCCCAGTCCTATTCCCCAGCCCTATACCCCAGTCCTATACCGCAGTCCTATACCCCAGTCCTATACCCCAGTCCTATACCCCAGACCTATACCCCAGTCCTATACCGCAGTCCTATACCCCAGTCATATACCGCAGTCCTATACCCCAATCGTATTAGCTGATGTACGAAGGGCTATATAAAATAAACTTGATTGATTGACTTGATATACCCCAGCCCTATACCCCAGCCCTATACCCCAGTTCTATATCCCAGCCCTATACCCCAGCCCTATACCCCAGTCCTATAACGCAGTCCTATACCTCAGTCCTATATCCCAGTCCTATACCCCAGTCCTATACCCCAGTCCTATAACACAGTCCTATACCCCAGTCCTATACCCCAGTCCTATACCCCAGTCCTATACCCCAGTTCTATACCAACGTTCTATACCCCAGCCCTATACCCCAGTCCTATACCCCAGTCCTATACCCCAGTTCTATACCCCAGTCCTATACCCCAGTCCTATACCCCAGCCCTATACCCCAGTCCTATACCCCAGTCCTATACCCCAGTCCTATACCCCAGTTCTATACCCCAGTCCTATACCCCAGTCCTATACCCCAGCCCTATACCCCAGTCCTATACCCCAGTCCTATACCCCAGCCCTATTTCCCAGCCCCATACCCCAGCCCTATACCCCAGTTCTATACCCCAGCCGTAAACCACAGCCCTATACCCCAGCCCTATACCACAGCCCCATAGTTATTTCCAAGCCCTATACCCCAGCCCTAAACCCGAGCCCTATACCCCAACCCCAGCCCCATAACCCAGCCTCAGCCCCCAGCCCCATACCCCAGCCGTATACCCCAGCCTCAGCCCCCAGCCCCATACCCCAGCCTTAGCCCCATACCCAAGCCTCAGCCCCATACCCCAGCCTCATACCCCATACCCCAACCTCAGCCCCATACCCCAGCCTCAGCCCCAACCCCAACCTCAGCCCCATACCCCATACCCAAGCCTCAGCCCCATACCCCAGCCTCATACCCCATACCCCAGCCTCATACCCCATACCCCAACCTCAGCCCCATACCCCAGCCTCAGCCCCAACCCCAACCTCAGCCCCATACCCCATACCCCAACCTCAGCCCCATACCCCAGCCTCAGCCCCATACCCCATACCCCAACCTCAGCCCCATACCCCAGCCTCAGCCCCCAACCCCAACCTCAGCCCCATACCCCATACCCAAGCCTCAGCCCCATACCCCAGCCTCATACCCCATACCCCAACCTCAGCCCCATACCCCAGCCTCAGCCCCCAACCCCAACCTCAGCCCCATACCCCATACCCCAACCTCAGCCCCATACCCCAGCCTCCAGCCTCATACCCCAGCCTCATACCCCATACCCCAGCCTCAGCCCCCAGCCTCATACCCCATACCCCAGCCTCATACCCCATACCCCAACCTCATACCCCATACCCCAGCCTCAGCCCCCAGCCTCATACCCCATACCCCAGCCTCATACCCCAGCTCCAACCCTGCAGACCCTGCAGAGCATGTGTTCAGTATTAAGCCAATTTACCTTCAGAGAGGCCGCAGCTCCAGGCTGCAGTGCTGCCTGGCTCCAAACAATACCCTGAGTATGATGAGCTGTCTAATCAGCATCCCGGAGGAAAACGGCTGGGCAAGGGGACAAGGCATGGTGTAGGGCTGCACAATTAATCAAATTCACATCTAAATTGCAGTATTGACATGTACAATATCCATATTGGAAGAGAGCCATATAGCATGCAATATTTTGAAATGCCACTCAGTCACATGTAATGTCCCTCTGTTTGTCGTCTCTCTCACTCTCTTGCGGCTGCTTTGCACACACCCCGCCCCCCCCGCCCCCCGCCCCGCCCCCAGCCGCTTAAGCAGTGCAGCTTCTCCTCCAGCACTAGAAGTCTGCATGCTGTTCTGTTCTGTTAGTTCTGTTAGTTCTGTTCTGTTAGTTCCGTTCTGTTAGTTCCGTTCTGTTAGGTCTGTTCTGTTCTGATAGCTCTGTTCTGTTAGTTCTGTTCTGTTAGTTCTGTTCTGTTAGTTCTGTTCTGTTAGGTCTGTTCTGTTAGTTCTGTTCTGTTAGTTCTGTTCTGTTAGTTCTGTTCTGTTAGGTCTGTTCTGTTAGTTCTGTTAGTTCTGTTCTGTTAGTTCTGTTCTGTTAGCTCTGTTCTGTTAGTTCTGTTCTGTTAGTTCTGTTCTGTTAGTTCTGTTCTGTTAGTTATGTTCTGTTAGGTCTGTTCTGTTAGTTCTGTTCTGTTAGTTCTGTTCTGTTAGTTCTGTTCTGTTAGTTCTGTTCTGTTAGCTCTGTTCTGTTAGTTCTGTTCTGTTAGCTCTGTTCTGTTAGCTCTGTTCTGTTAGCTCTGTTCTGTTAGTTCTGTTCTGTTAGTTCTGTTCTGTTAGTTATGTTCTGTTAGGTCTGTTCTGTTAGTTCTGTTAGTTCTGTTCTGTTAGTTCTGTTCTGTTAGTTCTGTTCTGTTCTGTTAGGTCTGTTCTGTTAGTTCTGTTCTGTTAGTTCTGTTCTGTTAGTTATGTTCTGTTAGTTCTGTTCTGTTAGGTCTGTTCTGTTAGTTCTGTTAGTTCTGTTCTGTTAGTTCTGTTCTGTTAGTTCTGTTCTGTTAGCTCTGTTCTGTTAGTTCTGTTCTGTTAGGTCTGTTCTGTTAGTTCTGTTCTGTTAGTTCTGTTCTGTTAGTTCTGTTCTGTTAGTTCTGTTCTGTTAGTTCTGTTCTGTTAGGTCTGTTCTGTTAGTTCTGTTCTGTTAGTTCTGTTCTGTTAGGTCTGTTCTGTTAGTTCTGTTAGTTCTGTTCTGTTAGTTCTGTTCTGTTAGCTCTGTTCTGTTAGTTCTGTTCTGTTAGTTCTGTTCTGTTAGTTCTGTTCTGTTAGTTATGTTCTGTTAGGTCTGTTCTGTTAGTTCTGTTAGTTCTGTTCTGTTAGTTCTGTTCTGTTAGTTCTGTTCTGTTAGCTCTGTTCTGTTAGTTCTGTTCTGTTAGCTCTGTTCTGTTAGCTCTGTTCTGTTAGTTCTGTTCTGTTAGTTATGTTCTGTTAGGTCTGTTCTGTTAGTTCTGTTAGTTCTGTTCTGTTAGTTCTGTTCTGTTAGTTATGTTCTGTTAGTTCTGTTCTGTTAGGTCTGTTCTGTTAGTTCTGTTAGTTCTGTTCTGTTAGTTCTGTTCTGTTAGTTCTGTTCTGTTAGGTCTGTTCTGTTAGTTCTGTTAGTTCTGTTCTGTTAGTTCTGTTCTGTTAGTTCTGTTCTGTTAGCTCTGTTCTGTTAGTTCTGTTCTGTTAGTTCTGTTCTGTTAGGTCTGTTCTGTTCTGTTAGTTCTGTTCTGTTAGTTCTGTTCTGTTAGTTCTGTTCTGTTAGTTCTGTTAGTTCTGTTCTGTTAGTTCTGTTCTGTTCTGTTCTGTTCAGTTCTGTTAGGTCTGTTCTGTTAGTTCTGTTAGTTCTGTTCTGTTAGTTCTGTTCTGTTAGTTCTGTTCTGTTAGTTCTGTTCTGTTCTGTTAGTTCTGTTCTGTTAGTTCTGTTAGTTCTGTTCTGTTAGGTCTGTTCTGTTAGTTCTGTTAGCTCTGTTCTGTTAGTTCTGTTCTGTTAGTTCTGTTCTGTTAGTTCTGTTAGGTCTGTTCTGTTAGGTCTGTTCTGTTAGTTCTGTTCTGTTAGTTCTGTTCTGTTAGTTCTGTTCTGTTAGGTCTGTTCTGTTAGTTCTGTTAGTTCTGTTCTGTTAGTTCTGTTCTGTTAGCTCTGTTCTGTTAGTTCTGTTCTGTTAGTTATGTTCTGTTAGTTCTGTTCTGTTAGTTATGTTCTGTTAGGTCTGTTCTGTTAGTTCTGTTAGTTCTGTTCTGTTAGTTCTGTTCTGTTAGTTCTGTTCTGTTAGCTCTGTTCTGTTAGTTCTGTTCTGTTAGCTCTGTTCTGTTAGCTCTGTTCTGTTAGCTCTGTTCTGTTAGTTCTGTTCTGTTAGTTCTGTTCTGTTAGTTATGTTCTGTTAGGTCTGTTCTGTTAGTTCTGTTAGTTCTGTTCTGTTAGTTCTGTTCTGTTAGTTCTGTTCTGTTAGGTCTGTTCTGTTAGTTCTGTTAGTTCTGTTCTGTTAGTTCTGTTCTGTTAGTTCTGTTCTGTTAGTTATGTTCTGTTAGTTCTGTTCTGTTAGGTCTGTTCTGTTAGTTCTGTTAGTTCTGTTCTGTTAGTTCTGTTCTGTTAGTTCTGTTCTGTTAGCTCTGTTCTGTTAGTTCTGTTCTGTTAGTTCTGTTCTGTTAGGTCTGTTCTGTTAGTTCTGTTCTGTTAGTTCTGTTCTGTTAGTTCTGTTCTGTTAGTTCTGTTCTGTTAGTTCTGTTAGTTCTGTTCTGTTAGTTCTGTTCTGTTCTGTTCTGTTAGTTCTGTTAGGTCTGTTCTGTTAGTTCTGTTAGTTCTGTTCTGTTAGTTCTGTTCTGTTAGTTCTGTTCTGTTAGTTCTGTTAGTTCTGTTCTGTTAGTTCTGTTCTGTTCTGTTAGTTCTGTTCTGTTAGTTCTGTTAGTTCTGTTCTGTTAGGTCTGTTCTGTTAGTTCTGTTAGCTCTGTTCTGTTAGTTCTGTTCTGTTAGTTCTGTTCTGTTAGTTCTGTTCTGTTAGTTCTGTTCTGTTAGTTCTGTTCTGTTAGTTCTGTTCTGTTAGTTCTGTTAGTTCTGTTCTGTTAGGTCTGTTCTGTTAGTTCTGTTCTGTTAGTTCTGTTCTGTTAGTTCTGTTCTGTTAGCTCTGTTCTGTTAGGTCTGTTCTGTTAGTTCTGTTCTGTTAGGTCTGTTCTGTTAGTTCTGTTCTGTTAGTTCTGTTAGCTCTGTTCTGTTAGTTCTGTTCTGTTAGCTCTGTTCTGTTAGTTCTGTTTTGTTAGTTCTGTTCTGTTAGTTCTGTTCTGTTAGTTCTGTTCTGTTAGTTCTGTTCTGTTAGCTCTGTTCTGTTAGTTCTGTTCTGTTAGTTCTGTTCTGTTAGTTCTGTTCTGTTAGGTCTGTTCTGTTAGTTCTGTTCTGTTAGTTCTGTTCTGTTAGTTCTGTTCTGTTAGTTCTGTTCTGTTAGTTCTGTTCTGTTAGGTCAAATGCGGTCAACAGACTGTTCCAAACAAAAATGATGCTGTTTTCCACTTAATACAAATCATTCTATTTCTGTGATTCCAACAGTTCATTATATTTCTGATTCCAACAGTTCATTCTATTTCTGATTCCAACAGTTCATTCTATTTCTGATTCCAACAGTTCATTCTATTTCTATAATTCCAACAGTTCATTCTATTTCTGTGATTCCAACAGTTCATTCTATTTCTGTGATTCCAACAGTTCATTCTATAATTCCAACAGTTCATTCTATTTCTGTGATTCCAACAGTTCATTCTATTTCTGATTCCATCAGTTCATTCTATTTCTGTGATTCCAACAGTTCATTCTATAATTCCAACAGTTCATTCTATTTCTGATTCCATCAGTTCATTCTATTTCTGTGATTCCAACAGTTCATTCTATAATTCCAACAGTTCATTCTATTTCTGATTCCAACAGTTCATTCTATTTCTGATTCCATCAGTTCATTCTATTTCTGATTCCATCAGTTCATTCTATTTCTATAATTCCAACAGTTCATTCTATTTCTGTGATTCCAACAGTTCATTCTATTTCTGATTCCATCAGTTCATTCTATTTCTGTGATTCCAACAGTTCATTCTATTTGTGATTCCATCAGTTCATTCTATTTCTGTGATTCCAACAGTTCATTCTATAATTCCAACAGTTCATTCTATTTCTGTGATTCCAACAGTTCATTCTATTTCTGATTCCAACAGTTCATTCTATAATTCCAACAGTTCATTCTATTTCTGTGATTCCAACAGTTCATTCTATTTCTGTGATTCCATCAGTTCATTCTATTTCTGATTCCAACAGTTCATTCTATTTCTGATTCCATCAGTTCATTCTATTTCTGTGATTCCATCAGTTCATTCTATTTCTATAATTCCAACAGTTCATTCTATTTCTGTGATTCCAACAGTTCATTCTATTTCTGATTCCAACAGTTCATTCTATTTCTGATTCCATCAGTTCATTCTATTTCTGTGATTCCAACAGTTCATTCTATTTCTGTGATTCCAACAGTTCATTCTATTTCTGATTCCATCAGTTCATTCTATTTCTATAATTCCAACAGTTCATTCTATTTCTGTGATTCCATCAGTTCATTCTATTTCTGTGATTCCAACAGTTCATTATATTTCTGATTCCAACAGTTCATTATATTTCTGTGATTCCAACAGTTCATTATATTTCTGTGATTCCATCAGTTCATTCTATTTCTGTGATTCCATCAGTTCATTCTATTTCTGTGATTCCATCAGTTCATTCTATTTCTGTGATTCCAACAGTTCATTCTATAATTCCAACAGTTCATTATATTTCTGTGATTCCAACAGTTCATTCTATTTCTGATTCCATCAGTTCATTCTATTTCTGTGATTCCATCAGTTCATTCTATTTCTATAATTCCAACAGTTCATTCTATTTCTGTGATTCCAACAGTTCATTCTATTTCTGATTCCAACAGTTCATTCTATTTCTCGATTCCATCAGTTCATTCTATTTCTGATTCCATCAGTTCATTCTATTTCTGATTCCAACAGTTCATTCTATTTCTGTGATTCCAACAGTTCATTCTATTTCTGTGATTCCATCAGTTCATTCTATTTCTGATTCCATCAGTTCATTCTATTTCTGTGATTCCAACAGTTCATTCTATTTCTGATTCCATCAGTTCATTCTATTTCTGATTCCAACAGTTCATTCTATTTCTGATTCCAACAGTTCATTCTATTTCTATAATTCCAACAGTTCATTCTATTTCTGATTCCAACAGTTCACCCAAGTGTTTTGATCTGTATCGCAAGTCAAATCGTATATTTTTTTGTTGCCGATATCCTGCAGCGGGGTGAGAGGTAGAGGAGGTAGAAGGAAGACTGGACAATGCACATATTGAGAGGTGGACGAGATGTAGTGAAAGTTGGGGTGAGAGGGGGGGGGTATAGTGAAAGGTGGGGTGAGAGGGGGGGGGGGGGGGGAAGTGTAGTGAAAGGTGGGGTGAGAGGGGGAGGAGGTGTAGTGAGAGATGGGGTGAGAGGGGGAGGGGGTGTAGTGAGAGGTTGGGTGAGATGGGGTGGGGGAGGAGGGTGTGGGAGAAGTGGAGGAGAGGGGGAAGTGGGGGGGGGTGGAAGGGAGAGATGAGAGGTGGAGGTTAAGAACTTTGGTATCAGGATCACCTAATTACTTAGTCTCTAGAAAACAGATTGGTTCACGTTAACTTGTAAATTGGTAGGGGCTGAGGCTGGGGCCGGGAGTGGTGATATATCGGTTTCTCAAAGAGCAGAACTAGCCTACACTCTTAAAAAAAAGGTTATCTGTGGTATATACAGAACATCTTGATTCTTTGGACGAGATTAAAGAACCCTTTACTAATCAAGGTTCTATATATACTGTATATACCCAGTGAAGGTAAAGTATTCACACCCCTTGAGTCGATACTTAGAAGCACCTTTGGCAGTGATTACAGCTGTGAGTCTTTCTGGGTAAGTCTCTAAGAGCTTTCCAGACCGGGAATGTGCCACATTTACCCATTATTCTCTTCAAAATTCTTCAAGTTCTGTCAAATTGGTTGTTGATCATTGCAAGACAACCATTTTCAGGTCTTGCCATAGATTTTCAAGTAGATTTAAGTCAAAACTATAACTAGGCTACTCAGGAACATTCACTGTCTTCTTGGTGAGCAACTCCAGCGTATATTTGTCCTTGTGTTTTAGGTTATTGTCCTGCTGAAAGGTGAATTAATCTCCCAGTGTCTGGTGGAAAGAAGTCTGAAACAGGTTTTACTCTAGGATTTTGCCTGCGCCTTGCTCTATTCTGTTAATTTTTATCCCCAAAAAAACTCCCTAGTCCTTGTCGATGACAAGCATACCCATAACATGATGCAGCC
>NC_092086.1:114354095-114396595 GCF_045679555.1 Salvelinus alpinus | reverse complement strand
AGTGAATCAGGGCAAAACAGGCCAGCCATAGAGACACAGTGAATCAGGGTAAAACAGGCCAGCCATAGAGACACAGTGAATCAGGGTAAAACAGGCCAGCCATAGAGACACAGTGAATCAGGGTAAAACAGGCCAGCCATAGAGACACAGTGAATCAGGGTAAAACAGGCCAGACATAGAGACACAGTGAATCAGGGTAAAACAGGCCAGACATAGAGACACAGTGAATCAGGGTAAAACAGGCCAGCCATAGAGACACAGTGATCCAGGGTAAAACAGGCCAGACATAGAGACACAGTGAATCAGGGTAAAACAGGCCAGCCATAGAGACACAGTGATCCAGGGTAAAACAGGCCAGCCATAGAGACACAGTGATCTGAGCCACAATAAAGTGGATATGATACAGATTCATCAACTCTTATTTGTAATGGAAATGTCCATCTATTATGTGCTGGGGGTTTCAGGAGACTATGCCACCTGCTGTGTTGACAGGTCTTTTGCAGCCTGTCCCAGTAGTACCAGGCAGACAGGCACGTTGCCCTGTACAGGCACCCTACCCTGACTCGACTGATTACAGAGCCAGCCTCCATCTTGGCTAAGCTCTGCAAGAACCAAGTCCTGAGTGAACCCCGCTGCAAAGAGAGAGAGAGAGAGAGAGAGAGAGAGAGAGAGAGAGAGAGAGAGAGAGAGAGAGAGAGAGAGAGAGAGAGAGAAAGGCAGTCAGGCAGTAAAAACCCACAGGCTGTCCATGCAGGCCAGGCTGACTTTCCTCTGTCTTCCTCAGGAAGGAAAAAATGAGACAAATGTTAGGTTGTTTACACTGCTGCCTCAAATTAATTCAAGATGGTGGCTGTAGAGTTAAATCTTCAAGACGGTGGCTGAAGAGGAAAATATTCAAGATGGTGGCTGTAGATGAAACGATTCAAGATGGTGGCTGTAGATGAAAATATTCAAGATGGTGGCTGTAGATGAAAAGATTCAAGATGGTGGCTGTAGATAAAAATATTCAAGATGGTGGCTGTAGATGAAAAGATTCAAGATGGTGGCTGTAGATGAAAATATTCAAGATGGTGGCTGTAGATGAAAAGATTCAAGATGGTGGCTGTAGATGAAAATATTCAAGATGGTGGCTGTAGATGAAAAGATTCAAGATGGTGGCTGTAGATGAAAATATTCAAGATGGTGGCTGTAGATGAAAAGACTCAAGATGGTGGCTGTAGATGAAAATATTCAAGATGGTGGCTGTAGATGAAACGATTCAAGTTGGTGGCTGTAGAGGAAAAGATTCAAGATGGTGGCTGTAGATAAAAAGATTCAAGATGGTGGCTGTAGATGAAAAGATTCAAGATGGTGGCTGTAGAGGAAAAGATTCAAGATGGTGGCTGTAGATGAAAAGATTCAAGATGGTGGCTGTAGAGGAAAAGATTCAAGATGGTGGCTGTAGAGGAAAAGATTCAAGATGGTGGCTGTAGATAAAAAGATTCAAGATGGTGGCTGTAGATGAAAAGATTCAAGATGGTGGCTGTAGATAAAAAGATTCAAGATGGTGGCTGTAGATAAAAAGATTCAAGATGGTGGCAGTAGAGGAAAATATTCAAGATGGTGGCTGTAGATGAAAATATTCAAGATGGTGGCTGTAGAGGAAAAGATTCAAGATGGTGGCTGTAGATGAAAAGATTCAAGATGGTGGCTGTAGATGAAAAGATTCAAGATGGTGGCTGTAGATGAAAAGATTCAAGATGGTGGCTGTAGATGAAAAGATTCAAGATGGTGGCTGTAGAGGAAAAGATTCAAGATGGTGGCTGTAGAGGAAAAGATTCAAGATGGTGGCTGTAGAGGAAAAGATTCAAGATGGTGGCTGTAGATGAAAAGATTCAAGATGGTGGCTGTAGAGGAAAAGATTCAAGATGGTGGCTGTAGATAAAAAGATTCAAGATGGTGGCTGTAGAGGAAAAGATTCAAGATGGTGGCTGTAGATAAAAAGATTCAAGATGGTGGCTGTAGATAAAAAGATTCAAGATGGTGGCTGTAGAGGAAATGATTCAAGATGGTGGCTGTCGATAAAAAGATTCAAGATGGTGGCTGTAGATAAAAAGATTCAAGATGGTGGTTGTAGAGGAAAAGATTCAAGATGGTGGCTGTAGATGAAAAGACTCAAGATGGTGGCTGTAGATAAAAAGATTCAAGATGGTGGTTGTAAAGGAAAAGATTCAAGATGGTGGCTGTAGATAAAAAGATTCAAGATGGTGGCTGTAGATGAAAAGATTCAAGATGGTGGCTGTAGATAAAAATATTCAAGATGGTGGCTGTAGAGGAAAAGATTCAAGATGGTGGCTGTAGATGAAAAGATTCAAGATGGTGGCTGTAGATGAAAAGATTCAAGATGGTGGCTGTAGATGAAAATATTCAAGATGGTGGCTGTAGAGGTAAATATTCAAGATGGTGGCTGTAGATGAAAAGATTCAAGATGGTGGCTGTAGATGAAAAGATTCAAGATGGTGGCTGTAGATGAAAAGATTCAAGATGGTGGCTGTAGATGAAAAGATTCAAGATGGTGGCTGTAGATAAAAAGATTCAAGATGGTGGCTGTAGATGAAAAGATTCAAGATGGTGGCTGTAGATGAAAAGCAGCCAGCGCCAGCAAAGATTTGATAAAATAAATTTGATTCAGCAATTTTTTTGTTTTTAATTGACCACTAATTAGATTAAATTAAACAGGCAAAGGTTGGCCTCATTGCAAAGTAATGCAGAAGCGGAGAGAGAGGGGTGTGTGTGTAGTGTGTGTGTGTAGTATGTGTGTGTGTGTTCAGTCACAGAAGCACTCAGTCAAACAGACGCACCACTGTTAAGGTGTGAGGGTCGTACTGCATACCAGGCTCATTACCAAAGGATGTCTGTGTGTGTGTGCCTGTGTGTTTGTGTGTGTGTTTGTGTGTGTGTGCGTGTTTTTGTGTGTGTGTGTGTGTGTATGTGTGTGTGTGTGCCTGTGTGTTTCTGTGTTTGTGTGTGCATGCCTGCATGCGTGCCTGTGTGTGTGTGTGTGTGTGTATGTATGTGTGTGTGTGTATGTGTGTGGGTGTGTGTGTGTGTATGTGTGTGTGTGTGTGTGTGTGTATGTGTGTGGGTGTGTGTGTGTTTACTCTAACCATGACAGGTTTATAGCGTGCCCTGGGTGCTATACCGTTGAATCTGATTGGTCAAATAAAATACTAATGTATTTGTCACATGCTTCGTAAACAACAGGTGTAGACGAACTTATGGGACCTTTTCAATAAATAGTGACATGAGGAAAAAAATAAAATACACAGAGAATTACGAGTAACAATGTGGCTTTATACAAGGAGTACCAGGTAATAACATGGCTATATACAGGGAGTACCAGGTAATAACATGGCTATATACAGGGAGTACCAGGTAATAACATGGCTATATACAGGGAGTACCAGGTAATAACATGGCTCTATACAGGGAGTACCAGGTAATAACATGGCTATATACAGGGAGTACCAGGTAATAACATGGCTATATACAGGGAGTACCAGGTAATAACATGGCTATATACAGGGAGTACCAGGTAATAACATGGCTATATACAGGGAGTACCAGGTAATAACATGGCTATATACAGGAAGTACCAGTAACGAGTCGATGTGCAAGGGTACGAGGTAATTGAGGTAGCTATGTACATATAGGTAGGGATGAAGTGACTAGGCAACAGGATAGATAATAGACAGTAGCAGCATCGGGTAGCCATTTGATTAGCTATCTATAGCTATAGACATTTAGGCAGGTTATCTTGGCTAGCAGCATCGGGTAGCCATTTGATTAGCTATCTATAGCTGTAGACATTTAGGCAGGTTATCTTGGCTAGCAGCATCGGGTAGCCATTTGATTAGCTATCTATAGCTGTAGACATTTAGGCAGGTTATCTTGGCTAGCAGCATCGGGTAGCCATTTGATTAGCTATCTATAGCTGTAGACATTTAGGCAGGTTATCTTGGCTAGCAGCATCGGGTAGCCATTTGATTAGCTATCTATAGCTGAAGACATTTAGGCAGGCTATCTTGGCTAGCAGCATCGGGTAGCCATTTGATTAGCTATCTATAGCTGTAGACATTTAGGCAGGCTATCTTGATGTTCTTGGGCATGGGGAGTATGGTGGTCAGCAAGCGTCCTGGTATTCCTTCTGGCCCCGCGGACTTGAGAATGTTAACCTGTTTAAAGGTCTTATTCACATCGGCTACAGAGAGTGAGATCACACAGTCGTCTGGAACAGCTGGTGCTCTCATGCATGGCTCACTGTTGCTTGCCTCGAAGTGAGCATAGAAGACATTTAGCTTGTCTGGTAGGCTCGCGTCGCCGGGCAGCTTGCGGCTGGGTTTCCCTTTTTAATCCGTGATAGTAGGATTCGATCTTAATCCTGTATTGACACTTTGCCTGTTTGATGGCTCGTCGGAGGCCGTAAAATTATTTCTTATAAGCGTCCAGATTAGCGTCCTGCTCCTTGAAAGCGACAGATCCAGCCTTTAGCTCAGTGTGGATGTTGCCTGTAATCCAGAGGGTATGTACGTACGGTCAATGTGGGGACGATGTCACCGATGTAGCCTGGTTCCTCTCTAGGTTTCTTTCTAGGTTTTGGCCTTTCTAGGGAGTTTTTCCTAGCCACCGTGCTTCTACACCTGCATTGCTTGCTGTTTGGGGGTTTTAGGCTGGGTTTCTGTACAGCACTTCGAGATATTAGCTGATGTACGACGGGCTATATAAAATAAACTTGATTTGATTTGATTTATTAATAAAGCCGGTGGCTAATGTGGAAAACTCCTCAGTATTATTGGATGAATCCCAGAACATATTATAAATCTGTGCTAGAGAAACAGTCCTGTAGCTTAGCATCCACTTCATTGGACCACTTCTGTATTGAGCATGTCACTGGTACTTCCTGTTTGAGTTTTTTGCTTGTAAGTAGGAATCAGGAGGATAGAGTTATGATCTGATATGCCAAAGGGAGGAAGGGCCTTGTATGTTTTTCTGAGTGTGGAATAAAGATGATCTAGAGTTTTGTTACCTCTAGTGGCACAGGTGACATGTTGGTAAAAAAAATGAGATAAAACAGATTTCAGTTTCCCAGCATTAAAACCACCCGCCACGAGAAACGCCGCCTCTGAATGTGCTTTTTCTTGTTTGCTTATGTCCCTATACGCATCATTGAGTGCGGTCTTAGTGCCAGCATCGGCTTGTGGCAGTAAATAGACAACTACAAAAAAATATAGATGAAAACTCTCTTGGTAAATAGTGTGGTCTACAGCTTATTATGAGGTATTCTAACTCAGGCGAGCAGAACCTCGAGACTTCCTTAATATTAGAGATTGCGCACCTGCTGTTGTTAACAAAGAGACACACACCCTCCTCCCTTCGTCCATAGCCCCTACTCCCTTCGTCCATAGCCCCTCCTCCCTTCGTCCATAGCCCCTCCTCCCTTCGTCCATAGCCCCTCCTCCCTTCGTCCATAGCCCCTCCTCCCTTCGTCCATAGCCCCTCCTCCCTTCGTCCATAGCCCCTCCTCCCTTCGTCCATAGCCCCTCCTCCCTTCGTTCATAGCCCCTCCTCCCCTCCTCCCTTCGTCCATAGCCCCTCCTCCCTTCGTCCATAGCCCCTCCTCCCTTCGTCCATAGCCCCTCCTCCCTTCGTCCATAGCCCCTCCTCCCTTCGTCCATAGCCCCTCCTCCCTTCGTCCATAGCCCCTCCTCCCTTCGTCCATAGCCCCTCCTCCCTTCGTCCATAGCCCCTCCTCCCTTCGTACATAGCCCCTCCTCCCTTCGTCCATAGCCCCTCCTCCCTTCGTCCATAGCCCCTCCTCCCTTCGTCCATAGCCCCTCCTCCCTTCGTCTTACAAGAGTGTGTCGTCCGGTCTTGACGATGTATAGATGTATAGATGTATAGATGTATAGATGTATATCCATGTCCTCGTTCAGCCACGACTCTGAGACACAGAGGACAGACTCTAACAGAGCTCATCCAGTTTACTCTCCAGTAACTGAACCTTTGCCAATACAACAGAGACGGGACGGCGTAGTGGAAGGGGAGGTAGGGGTGAGGAGGGGGTAGAGGAGGGGGTATAGTAGGGGGAGGACCGGTGAGGTGGGGGAGGTAGGGGTGAGGAGGGGGTAGAGGAGGGGGTATAGTAGGGGGAGGACCGTGGGGCGGGGGAGGTAGGGCTGAGGCGGGCGTAGAGGAGGGGGTATAGTAAGGGGAGGACCGGTGAGGCGGGGGAGGTAGGGGTAAGCGGTAGGGGTAGTTAGCGAGCACTAGCGGGTTCTGAAGCACAGATGGTCCAGGGAAGGTGGGTGTTCTTTACGGAACCTAAAGGATCAATGCTGCTTCCTTCTCCACCACTACTCCACCACTACTAATTCACCATTACTCCACCACTACTAATTCACCATTACTCCACCACTACTAATTCACCATTACTCCACCACTAATTCACCACTAATTTACCACTACTATATTCACCACTACTCCACCACTACTAATTCACCATTACTCCACCACAAATTCACCACTACTTCACCACTACTAATTCACCATTACTCCACCACAAATTCACCACTAATTCACCACTACTATATTCACCATTACTCCACCACTAATTCACCACTATTCCACCACTACTACACCACTACTATATTGTCATATAGCTCAATCTCTTCCTCCAAGGTGAGATTTCCACCTAATTTCAATGGAGGGAATTAAAAAGTAAAGCAGGGGGTCTCCCAAGTGGTGCAGCGGTCTAAGGCACTGCATCTCAGTGGTCTAAGGCACTGTGTCGCAGTGGTCTAAGGCACTGCATCACAGCGGTCTAAGGCACTGGATATCATCGATCTAAGGCACTGCATTGCAGCGGTCTAAGGCACAGCATCTCAGCGGTCTAAGGCACTGTGTCGCAGTGGTCTAAGGCACTGCATCACAGCGGTCTAAGGCACTGGATATCATCGATCTAAGGCACTGCATTGCAGCGGTCTAAGGCACAGCATCTCAGCGGTCTAAGGCACTGCATCGCAGTGGTCTAAGGCACTGCATCTCAGCGGTCTAAGGCACTGCATCTCAGCGGTCTAAGGCACTGCATCGCAGCGGTCTAAGGCACTGCATCGCAGCGGTCTAAGGCACTGCATCGCAGCGGTCTAAGGCACTGTGTCTCAGCGGTCTAAGGCACTGCATCTCAGCGGTCTAAGGCACTGCATCTCAGCGGTCTAAGGCACTGCATCTCAGCGGTCTAAGGCACTGCATCGCAGCGGTCTAAGGCACTGCATCGCATCGGTCTAAGGCACTGCATCGCAGTGGTCTAAGGTACTACATCGCAGCGGTCTAAGGCACTGTGTCTCAGCGGTCTAAGGCACTGCATCTCAGCGGTCTAAGGCACTGCATCTCAGCGGTCTAAGGCACTGCATCGCAGCGGTCTAAGGCACTGCATCGCAGCGGTCTAAAGCACTGCATATCAGCGGTCTAAGGCACTGCATCGCAGCGGTCTAAGGCACTGCATCGCAGTGGTCTAAGGCACTGCATCGCAGTGGTCTAAGGCACTGCATCGCAGCGGTCTAAGGCACTGCATCGCAGTGGTCTAAGGCACTGCATCTCAGCGGTCTAAGGCACAGCATCTCAGCGGTCTAAGGCACTGCATCGCAGCGGTCTAAGGCACTGCATCTCAGCGGTCTAAGGCACTGCATCTCAGCGGTCTAAGGCACTGCATCTCAGCGGTCTAAGGCACTGCATCGCAGCGGTCTAAGGCACTGCATCGCAGCGGTCTAAGGCACTGCATCGCAGCGGTCTAAGGCACTGCGTCTCAGCGGTCTAAGGCACTGCATCTCAGCGGTCTAAGGCACTGCATCTCAGCGGTCTAAGGCACTGCATCTCAGCGGTCTAAGGCACTGCATCGCAGCGGTCTAAGGCACTGCATCGCATCGGTCTAAGGCACTGCATCGCAGTGGTCTAAGGCACTGCATCGCAGTGGTCTAAGGCACTGTGTCTCAGCGGTCTAAGGCACTGCGTCTCAGCGGTCTAAGGCACTGCATCTCAGCGGTCTAAGGCACTGCATCGCAGCGGTCTAAGGCACTGCATCGCAGCGGTCTAAGGCACTGCATATCAGCGGTCTAAGGCACTGCATCGCAGCGGTCTAAGGCACTGCATCGCAGTGGTCTAAGGCACTGCATCGCAGTGGTCTAAGGCACTGCATCGCAGCGGTCTAAGGCACTGCATCGCAGTGGTCTAAGGCACTGCATCTCATCGGTCTAAGGCACTGCATCGCAGCGGTCTAAGGCACTGCATCGCAGTGGTCTAAGGCACTGCATCGCAGTGGTCTAAGGCACTGCATCGCAGCGGTCTAAGGCACTGCATCGCAGCGGTCTAAGGCACTGCATCTCAGCGGTCTAAGGCACTGCATCTCAGCGGTCTAAGGCACTGCATCGCAGCGGTCTAAGGCACTGCATCTCAGCGGTCTAAGGCACTGCATCGCAGCGGTCTAAGGCACTGCATCGCATCGGTCTAAGGCACTGCATCGCAGTGGTCTAAGGCACTGTGTCTCAGCGGTCTAAGGCACTGCATCTCAGCGGTCTAAGGCACTGCATCTCAGCGGTCTAAGGCACTGCATCGCAGCGGTCTAAGGCACTGCATCGCAGCGGTCTAAGGCACTGCATCGCAGTGGTCTAAGGCACTGCATCGCAGCGGTCTAAGGCACTGCATCGCAGCGGTCTAAGGCACTGCGTCTCAGCGGTCTAAGGCACTGCGTCGCAGCGGTCTAAGGCACTGCGTCTCAGCGGTCTAAGGCACTGCATCTCAGCGGTCTAAGGCACTGCATCTCAGCGGTCTAAGGCACTGCATCTCAGCGGTCTAAGGCACTGCATCGCAGCGGTCTAAGGCACTGCATCGCATCGGTCTAAGGCACTGCATCGCAGTGGTCTAAGGCACTGTGTCTCAGCGGTCTAAGGCACTGCATCTCAGCGGTCTAAGGCACTGCATCTCAGCGGTCTAAGGCACTGCATCGCAGCGGTCTAAGGCACTGCATCGCAGCGGTCTAAGGCACTGCATCTCAGCGGTCTAAGGCACTGCATCGCAGCGGTCTAAGGCACTGCATCGCAGTGGTCTAAGGCACTGCATCGCAGTGGTCTAAGGCACTGCATCGCAGCGGTCTAAGGCACTGCATCGCAGTGGTCTAAGGCACTGCATCTCATCGGTCTAAGGCACTGCATCGCAGCGGTCTAAGGCACTGCATCGCAGTGGTCTAAGGCACTGCATCGCAGTGGTCTAAGGCACTGCATCGCAGCGGTCTAAGGCACTGCATCGCAGCGGTCTAAGGCACTGCATCTCAGTGGTCTAAGGCACTGTGTCTCAGCGGTCTAAGGCACTGCGTCTCAGCGGTCTAAGGCACTGCATCTCAGCGGTCTAAGGCACTGCATCGCAGCGGTCTAAGGCACTGCATCGCAGCGGTCTAAGGCACTGCATATCAGCGGTCTAAGGCACTGCATCGCAGCGGTCTAAGGCACTGCATCGCAGTGGTCTAAGGCACTGCATCGCAGTGGTCTAAGGCACTGCATCGCAGCGGTCTAAGGCACTGCATCGCAGTGGTCTAAGGCACTGCATCTCATCGGTCTAAGGCACTGCATCGCAGCGGTCTAAGGCACTGCATCGCAGTGGTCTAAGGCACTGCATCGCAGTGGTCTAAGGCACTGCATCGCAGCGGTCTAAGGCACTGCATCGCAGCGGTCTAAGGCACTGCATCTCAGCGGTCTAAGGCACTGCATCTCAGCGGTCTAAGGCACTGCATCGCAGTGGTCTAAGGCACTGCATCGCAGTGGTCTAAGGCACTGCATCTCAGCGGTCTAAGGCACTGCATCTCAGCGGTCTAAGGCACTGCATCGCAGTGGTCTAAGGCACTGCATCGCAGTGGTCTAAGGCACTGCATCTCAGCGGTCTAAGGCACTGCATCGCAGTGGTCTAAGGCACTGCATCGCAGTGGTCTAAGGCACTGCATCTCAGCGGTCTAAGGCACTGCATCTCAGCGGTCTAAGGCACTGCATCGCAGCGGTCTAAGGCACTGCATCTCAGCGGTCTAAGGCACTGCATCTCAGCGGTCTAAGGCACTGCATCGCAGTGGTCTAAGGCACTGCATCGCAGTGGTCTAAGGCACTGCATCGCAGTGGTCTAAGGCACTGCATCGCAGCGGTCTAAGGCACTGCATCGCAGTGGTCTAAGGCACTGCATCTCAGCGGTCTAAGGCACTGCGTCGCAGCGGTCTAAGGCACTGCGTCTCAGCGGTCTAAGGCACTGCATCTCAGCGGTCTAAGGCACTGCATCTCAGCGGTCTAAGGCACTGCATCTCAGCGGTCTAAGGCACTGCATCGCAGCGGTCTAAGGCACTGCATCGCATCGGTCTAAGGCACTGCATCGCAGTGGTCTAAGGCACTGCATCGCAGTGGTCTAAGGCACTGTGTCTCAGCGGTCTAAGGCACTGCATCTCAGCGGTCTAAGGCACTGCATCTCAGCGGTCTAAGGCACTGCATCGCAGCGGTCTAAGGCACTGCATCGCAGCGGTCTAAGGCACTGCATATCAGCGGTCTAAGGCACTGCATCGCAGCGGTCTAAGGCACTGCATCGCAGTGGTCTAAGGCACTGCATCGCAGCGGTCTAAGGCACTGCATCGCAGTGGTCTAAGGCACTGCATCTCATCGGTCTAAGGCACTGCATCGCAGCGGTCTAAGGCACTGCATCGCAGTGGTCTAAGGCACTGCATCGCAGTGGTCTAAGGCACTGCATCGCAGCGGTCTAAGGCACTGCATCGCAGCGGTCTAAGGCACTGCATCTCAGCGGTCTAAGGCACTGCATCGCAGCGGTCTAAGGCACTGCATCGCAGCGGTCTAAGGCACTGCATCGCAGCGGTCTAAGGCACTGTGTCTCAGCGGTCTAAGGCACTGCATCTCAGCGGTCTAAGGCACTGCATCTCAGCGGTCTAAGGCACTGCATCTCAGCGGTCTAAGGCACTGCATCGCAGCGGTCTAAGGCACTGCATCGCATCGGTCTAAGGCACTGCATCGCAGTGGTCTAAGGTACTACATCGCAGCGGTCTAAGGCACTGTGTCTCAGCGGTCTAAGGCACTGCATCTCAGCGGTCTAAGGCACTGCATCTCAGCGGTCTAAGGCACTGCATCGCAGCGGTCTAAGGCACTGCATCGCAGCGGTCTAAAGCACTGCATATCAGCGGTCTAAGGCACTGCATCGCAGCGGTCTAAGGCACTGCATCGCAGTGGTCTAAGGCACTGCATCGCAGTGGTCTAAGGCACTGCATCGCAGCGGTCTAAGGCACTGCATCGCAGTGGTCTAAGGCACTGCATCTCAGCGGTCTAAGGCACAGCATCTCAGCGGTCTAAGGCACTGCATCGCAGCGGTCTAAGGCACTGCATCTCAGCGGTCTAAGGCACTGCATCTCAGCGGTCTAAGGCACTGCATCTCAGCGGTCTAAGGCACTGCATCGCAGCGGTCTAAGGCACTGCATCGCAGCGGTCTAAGGCACTGCATCGCAGCGGTCTAAGGCACTGCGTCTCAGCGGTCTAAGGCACTGCATCTCAGCGGTCTAAGGCACTGCATCTCAGCGGTCTAAGGCACTGCATCTCAGCGGTCTAAGGCACTGCATCGCAGCGGTCTAAGGCACTGCATCGCATCGGTCTAAGGCACTGCATCGCAGTGGTCTAAGGCACTGCATCGCAGTGGTCTAAGGCACTGTGTCTCAGCGGTCTAAGGCACTGCGTCTCAGCGGTCTAAGGCACTGCATCTCAGCGGTCTAAGGCACTGCATCGCAGCGGTCTAAGGCACTGCATCGCAGCGGTCTAAGGCACTGCATATCAGCGGTCTAAGGCACTGCATCGCAGCGGTCTAAGGCACTGCATCGCAGTGGTCTAAGGCACTGCATCGCAGCGGTCTAAGGCACTGCATCGCAGTGGTCTAAGGCACTGCATCTCATCGGTCTAAGGCACTGCATCGCAGCGGTCTAAGGCACTGCATCGCAGTGGTCTAAGGCACTGCATCGCAGTGGTCTAAGGCACTGCATCGCAGCGGTCTAAGGCACTGCATCGCAGCGGTCTAAGGCACTGCATCTCAGCGGTCTAAGGCACTGCATCTCAGCGGTCTAAGGCACTGCATCGCAGTGGTCTAAGGCACTGTGTCTCAGCGGTCTAAGGCACTGCGTCTCAGCGGTCTAAGGCACTGCATCTCAGCGGTCTAAGGCACTGCATCGCAGCGGTCTAAGGCACTGCATCGCAGCGGTCTAAGGCACTGCATATCAGCGGTCTAAGGCACTGCATCGCAGCGGTCTAAGGCACTGCATCGCAGTGGTCTAAGGCACTGCATCGCAGTGGTCTAAGGCACTGCATCGCAGCGGTCTAAGGCACTGCATCGCAGTGGTCTAAGGCACTGCATCTCATCGGTCTAAGGCACTGCATCGCAGCGGTCTAAGGCACTGCATCGCAGTGGTCTAAGGCACTGCATCGCAGTGGTCTAAGGCACTGCATCGCAGCGGTCTAAGGCACTGCATCGCAGCGGTCTAAGGCACTGCATCTCAGCGGTCTAAGGCACTGCATGTCAGCGGTCTAAGGCACTGCATCGCAGTGGTCTAAGGCACTGCATCGCAGTGGTCTAAGGCACTGCATCGCAGTGGTCTAAGGCACTGCATCGCAGTGGTCTAAGGCACTGCATCGCAGCGGTCTAAGGCACTGCATCGCAGTGGTCTAAGGCACTGCATCTCAGCGGTCTAAGGCACTGCGTCGCAGCGGTCTAAGGCACTGCGTCTCAGCGGTCTAAGGCACTGCATCTCAGCGGTCTAAGGCACTGCATCTCAGCGGTCTAAGGCACTGCATCTCAGCGGTCTAAGGCACTGCATCGCAGCGGTCTAAGGCACTGCATCGCATCGGTCTAAGGCACTGCATCGCAGTGGTCTAAGGCACTGCATCGCAGTGGTCTAAGGCACTGTGTCTCAGCGGTCTAAGGCACTGCATCTCAGCGGTCTAAGGCACTGCATCTCAGCGGTCTAAGGCACTGCATCGCAGCGGTCTAAGGCACTGCATCGCAGCGGTCTAAGGCACTGCATATCAGCGGTCTAAGGCACTGCATCGCAGCGGTCTAAGGCACTGCATCGCAGCGGTCTAAGGCACTGCATCGCAGTGGTCTAAGGCACTGCATCTCATCGGTCTAAGGCACTGCATCGCAGCGGTCAGGCACTGCATCGCAGTGGTCTAAGGCACTGCATCGCAGTGGTCTAAGGCACTGCATCGCAGCGGTCTAAGGCACTGCATCGCAGCGGTCTAAGGCACTGCATCTCAGCGGTCTAAGGCACTGCATCTCAGCGGTCTAAGGCACTGCATCGCAGTGGTCTAAGGCACTGCATCGCAGTGGTCTAAGGCACTGCATCGCATCGGTCTAAGGCACTGCATCGCAGTGGTCTAAGGCACTGCATCGCAGTGGTCTAAGGCACTGTGTCTCAGCGGTCTAAGGCACTGCATCTCAGCGGTCTAAGGCACTGCATCGCAGCGGTCTAAGGCACTGCATCGCAGTGGTCTAAGGCACTGCATCGCAGCGGTCTAAGGCACTGCATCGCAGTGGTCTAAGGCACTGCATCTCATCGGTCTAAGGCACTGCATCGCAGCGGTCTAAGGCACTGCATCGCAGTGGTCTAAGGCACTGCATCGCAGTGGTCTAAGGCACTGCATCGCAGCGGTCTAAGGCACTGCATCGCAGCGGTCTAAGGCACTGCATCTCAGCGGTCTAAGGCACTGCATCTCAGCGGTCTAAGGCACTGCATCGCAGCGGTCTAAGGCACTGCATCGCAGCGGTCTAAGGCACTGCATCGCAGCGGTCTAAGGCACTGTGTCTCAGCGGTCTAAGGCACTGCATCTCAGCGGTCTAAGGCACTGCATCTCAGCGGTCTAAGGCACTGCATCTCAGCGGTCTAAGGCACTGCATCGCAGCGGTCTAAGGCACTGCATCGCATCGGTCTAAGGCACTGCATCGCAGTGGTCTAAGGTACTACATCGCAGCGGTCTAAGGCACTGTGTCTCAGCGGTCTAAGGCACTGCATCGCAGCGGTCTAAGGCACTGCATCGCAGCGGTCTAAGGCACTGCATATCAGCGGTCTAAGGCACTGCATCGCAGCGGTCTAAGGCACTGCATCGCAGCGGTCTAAGGCACTGCATATCAGCGGTCTAAGGCACTGCATCGCAGCGGTCTAAGGCACTGCATCGCAGTGGTCTAAGGCACTGCATCGCAGTGGTCTAAGGCACTGCATCGCAGCGGTCTAAGGCACTGCATCGCAGTGGTCTAAGGCACTGCATCTCATCGGTCTAAGGCACTGCATCGCAGCGGTCTAAGGCACTGCATCGCAGCGGTCTAAGGCACTGCATCGCAGTGGTCTAAGGCACTGCATCGCAGCGGTCTAAGGCACTGCATCGCAGCGGTCTAAGGCACTGCATCTCAGCGGTCTAAGGCACTGCATCGCAGCGGTCTAAGGCACTGCATCGCAGTGGTCTAAGGCACTGTGTCTCAGCGGTCTAAGGCACTGCGTCTCAGCGGTCTAAGGCACTGCATCTCAGCGGTCTAAGGCACTGCATCGCAGCGGTCTAAGGCACTGCATCGCAGCGGTCTAAGGCACTGCATATCAGCGGTCTAAGGCACTGCATCGCAGCGGTCTAAGGCACTGCATCGCAGTGGTCTAAGGCACTGCATCGCAGTGGTCTAAGGCACTGCATCGCAGCGGTCTAAGGCACTGCATCGCAGTGGTCTAAGGCACTGCATCTCATCGGTCTAAGGCACTGCATCGCAGCGGTCTAAGGCACTGCATCGCAGTGGTCTAAGGCACTGCATCGCAGTGGTCTAAGGCACTGCATCGCAGCGGTCTAAGGCACTGCATCGCAGCGGTCTAAGGCACTGCATCTCAGCGGTCTAAGGCACTGCATCTCAGCGGTCTAAGGCACTGCATCGCAGTGGTCTAAGGCACTGCATCGCAGTGGTCTAAGGCACTGCATCGCAGTGGTCTAAGGCACTGCATCGCAGCGGTCTAAGGCACTGCATCGCAGTGGTCTAAGGCACTGCATCTCAGCGGTCTAAGGCACTGCGTCGCAGCGGTCTAAGGCACTGCGTCTCAGCGGTCTAAGGCACTGCATCTCAGCGGTCTAAGGCACTGCATCTCAGCGGTCTAAGGCACTGCATCTCAGCGGTCTAAGGCACTGCATCGCAGCGGTCTAAGGCACTGCATCGCATCGGTCTAAGGCACTGCATCGCAGTGGTCTAAGGCACTGCATCGCAGTGGTCTAAGGCACTGTGTCTCAGCGGTCTAAGGCACTGCATCTCAGCGGTCTAAGGCACTGCATCTCAGCGGTCTAAGGCACTGCATCGCAGCGGTCTAAGGCACTGCATCGCAGCGGTCTAAGGCACTGCATATCAGCGGTCTAAGGCACTGCATCGCAGCGGTCTAAGGCACTGCATCGCAGCGGTCTAAGGCACTGCATCGCAGTGGTCTAAGGCACTGCATCTCATCGGTCTAAGGCACTGCATCGCAGCGGTCTAAGGCACTGCATCGCAGTGGTCTAAGGCACTGCATCGCAGTGGTCTAAGGCACTGCATCGCAGCGGTCTAAGGCACTGCATCGCAGCGGTCTAAGGCACTGCATCTCAGCGGTCTAAGGCACTGCATCTCAGCGGTCTAAGGCACTGCATCGCAGTGGTCTAAGGCACTGCATCGCAGTGGTCTAAGGCACTGCATCGCAGTGGTCTAAGGCACTGCATCGCAGCGGTCTAAGGCACTGCATCGCAGTGGTCTAAGGCACTGCATCTCAGCGGTCTAAGGCACTGCATCTCAGCGGTCTAAGGCACTGCATCGCAGCGGTCTAAGGCACTGCATCGCAGTGGTCTAAGGCACTGCATCGCAGTGGTCTAAGGCACTGCATCGCAGCGGTCTAAGGCACTGCCTCTCAGCGGTCTAAGGCACTGCATCTCAGCGGTCTAAGGCACTGCATCTCAGCGGTCTAAGGCACTGCATCTCAGCGGTCTAAGGCACTGCATCTCAGTGGTCTAAGGCACTGCATCGCAGTGGTCTAAGGCACTGCTTCTCAGCGGTCTAAGGCACTGCCTCTCAGCGGTCTAAGGCACTGCATCGCAGTGGTCTAAGGCACTGCATCGCAGCGGTCTAAGGCACTGCATCTCAGTGGTCTAAGGCACTGCTTCTCAGTGGTCTAAGGCACTGCATCGCAGCGGTCTAAGGCACTGCATCTCAGTGGTCTAAGGCACTGCTTCTCAGCGGTCTAAGGCACTGCATCTCAGTGGTCTAAGGCACTGCTTCTCAGTGGTCTAAGGCACTGCATCGCAGCGGTCTAAGGCACTGCATCTCAGTGGTCTAAGGCACTGCTTCTCAGCGGTCTAAGGCACTGCATCGCAGCGGTCTAAGGCACTGCATCGCAGCGGTCTAAGGCACTGCATCTCAGCGGTCTAAGGCACTGCATCTCAGCGGTCTAAGGCACTGCATCTCAGTGGTCTAAGGCACTGCATCGCAGCGGTCTAAGGCACTGCATCGCAGTGGTCTAAGGCACTGCATCGCAGCGGTCTAAGGCACTGCATCTCAGTGGTCTAAGGCACTGCATCTCAGCGGTCTAAGGCACTGCATCTCAGCGGTCTAAGGCACTGCATCGCAGCGGTCTAAGGCACTGCATCGCAGCGGTCTAAGGCACTGCATCTCAGCGTGATCGGCCGTGATCGGGAGTCCCATAGGGCGGCACACAATTGGCCCAGCGTCTTCCGGGTTAGGGGAGGGTTTGGCCGGGGGGACTTTACTTGGCTCATCGAGCTCTAGCGACTCCTTGTGGCGGGCCGGGCGCCTGCAGGCTGACCTCGGTCCTCAGTTGAACAGTGTTTCCTCCGACACATTGGTGCAGCTGGCTTCTGGGTTAAGCGAGCGGGTGTTAAGAAGCGCGGTTTGGTGGGTCATGTTTCGGAGGACGCATGACTCGACCTTCGCCTCCCCGAGACCAGACAAGATCGAAATTGTGGAGAAAAAATGAAAAGAGAAGCAGCGCTAGCCTCGCCTTCCTAAGACCAAATATAACGGTCCTTCAATCAGACAGGGCAAACAGGAAATAGCTTTGGGGATGGACATGTGTGTGAAGTACAGTCAGCGGCGTCATCTCAGGCCCTGACAGGTATAAGATCCTCTCCATCTGTCACAGGACAAACTACCATCAGAAAGTCTCATTGCTTTTCAAATGTAAAGACGCTCAATAACCACACAGACCTTACAGTCATACAGACAGACCTTACAGTCATACAGACAGACCTTACAATCACACAGACCTTACAGTCACACAGACATACCTTACAGTCACACAGACATACCTTACAGTCACACACGGACCTTACAGTCACACAGACCTTACAGTCACACAGACAGACATTACAGTCAGACACAGACCTTACAGTCACACACATACCTTACAGTCACACACATACCTTACAGTCATACAGACAGACCTTACAGTCATACAGACAGACATTACAGTCAGACACAGACCTTACAGTCACACAGACAGACCTTACAGTCAGACACAGACCTTAGAGGATTCAGAAGTGATAACTAAATAAGACAGTCACTGAGCTGAAAGGAGAGACAAGGATGAAGAGAGGATATGTGTTGTTTTCCAGTTAATTTCCCATCTGTCACAAGGCAAGGCTGGCGTTAGCGTCAGGCGGCAGTGGCAAAATGTCCATTAGTTGCTGATTACAAGATGAAAACCCAGGTTTGGTTCCCTCCTCAATTCTCTAAATAGTGCACAACTTTTGAATACTTTCCCCGCTACTTTTATGTAGAAAATAGGGTGCCATTTAGGACACAGTGAATTTCCAGTTTTCCACAAGGTGACATATCTTTACTGGGAGCCGCTAGGAGGTCCGTGTATTATTGCTCCAATCCTTTCAAGGTAAAGGAGTTTTTGGCAACTGACCACAGCTTTTTCTCTCCGTCTCCTAATTTAATTTAATTAAGTCCATATGTCAGCCTCTGCCAATGTTGGTTACTGTTCTCTGGCTAGGAGAAGTGTACGTGTGTGTGTGTGTGTGTGTGTGTGTGTGTGTGTGTGTGTGTGTGTGTGTGTGTGTGTGTGTGTGTGTGTGTGTGTGTGTGTGTGTGTGTGTGTGTGTGTGTGTGTGTGTGTGTGATGGCGTGTGCGTGCTTGCTTGCGTGTCTCTGCATATGTGTGTGTCTGTAATACCGCTCTGTCAAGAGGCTTTAGATATACCAGCAGGCCTCTACTTCTCATCACTTAACAAACTGCAGACGAAACGCACAGATTCAGAGGATAAGAAATGAAATTCGTCTTTAATGTAGAATCTGTCCGGATTGTTTCTCTGGTACAGGAATGGAAGTAAACAAGAATCTGCTGTAACGAGGTGTCAGAGGGCTCATCTCTGCTACAGTAACATCCTCTCTGGTACTGTAACAAGGTATCAGAGTGGTCATCTCTGCTACTGTAACATCATCTCTGGTACTGTAACAAGGTATCAGAGGGGTCATCTCTGCTACAGTAACATCATCTCTGGTACTGTAACAAGGTATCAGAGGGGTCATCTCTGCTACAGTAACATCCTCTCTGGTACTGTAACAAGGTATCAGAGGGGTCATCTCTGCTACAGTAACATCATCTCTGGTACAGTAACAAGGTATCAGAGGGGTCATCTCTGGTACAGTAACAAGGTATCAGAGGGGTCACCTCTGCTACTGTAACATCATCTCTGGTGCTGTAACGAGGTATCAGAGGGGTCATCTCTGCTACAGTAACATCCTCTCTGGTACTGTAACAAGGTATCAGAGGGGTCATCTCTGGTTCTGTAACATCATCTCTGGTACTGTAACAAGGTATCAGAGGGGTCATCTCTGGTTCTGTAACATCATCTTTGGTACTGTAACAAGGTATCAGAGGGGTCATCTCTGGTTCTGTAACATCATCTCTGGTACAGTAACAAGGTATCAGAGGGGTCATCTCTGGTACAGTAACAAGGTATCAGAGGGGTCATCTCTGCTACTGTAACATCATCTCTGGTACAGTAACAAGGTATCAGAGGGGTCATCTATGGTACAGTAACATCATCTCTGGTACAGTAACAAGGTATCAGAGGGGTCATCTCTGCTACTGTAACATCATCTCTGGTACAGTAACAAGGTGTCAGAGGGGTCATCTATGGTACTGTAACATCATCTCTGGTACAGTAACAAGGTATCAGAGGGGTCATCTCTGGTTCTGTAACATCATCTCTGGTACAGTAACAAGGTATCAGAGGGGTCATCTCTGCTACAGTAACATCATCTCTGGTACAGTAACAAGGTATCAGAGGGGTCATCTCTGGTACAGTAACAAGGTATCAGAGAGGTCATCTCTGGTACAGTAACATCATCTCTGGTACAGTAACAAGGTATCAGAGGGGTCATCTCTGCTACAGTAACAAGGTATCAGAGGGGTCATCTCTGGTTCTGTAACATCATCTCTGGTACAGTAACAAGGTATCAGAGGGGTCATCTCTGCTACAGTAACATCATCTCTGGTACAGTAACAAGGTATCAGAGGGGTCATCTCTGCTACAGTAACAAGGTATCAGAGGGGTCATCTCTGGTCCAGCATGTGGGAGACGAACAGATGTTGAACAGTGTATGATAGATGAGTAATGATATGTAACGCTTGTCCACATGTGCATCACACAAACAGTACAGGCAGCGATGAGCTCATTGTCCATCCAGACCAAAATGTGTTCTTCCTCTCCATGAAAACATGAAGAGGCCGTGCCGCGACACCACAGGAAGTGATGTGATGTAGGAGATAGCGATGCGGTAGGTAGGTAGTTCACATAGTGAAGGAGGAGCTTCCGTGATTGGTGTCAGCTGGAGGGGGTGCTGACAGCTAGCACTTCCTGTCTTCAGCACACAGCACCACCTAGCCCTCTGGGAATTACATAGCCATGCCGTAAGACCTGCTGACACAGCTACCGATCCACACACTGTTTCACTTCCACATCAAACCTAATCTCCTTCCTCGTACTAACTAACACTTCTCCCTTCTATAACAAGCCTTCAACACTAACTAACACTTCTCCCTTCAATAACACGCCTTCAACACTTCTCCCTTCTATAACACACCTTCAACACTAACTAACACTTCTCCCTTCTATAACACGCCTTCAACACTAACTAACACTTCTCCCTTCTATAACACGCTTTCAACACTAACTAACACTTCTCCCTTCTATAACACGCCTTCAACACTAACTAACACCTCTCCCTTCTATAACACACCTTCAACACTAACTAACACTTCTCCCTTCTATAACACATCTTCAACACTAACTAACACTTCTCCCTTCTATAACACACCTTCAACACCAACTAACACTTCTCCCTTCTATAACACGCCTTCAACACTAACTAATACTTCTCCCTTCTATAACACGCCTTCAACACTAACTAATACTTCTCCCTTCTATAAAACACCTTCAACACTAACTAACACTTCTCCCTTCTATAACACACCTTCAACACTAACTAACACTTCTCCCTTCTATAACACGGCTTCAACACTAACTAACCCTTCTCCCATATATAACACGACTTCAACACTAACTAACACTTCTCCCTTCTATAACACGCCTTCAACACTAACTAACACTTCTCCCTTCTATAACACGCCTTCAACACTAACTAACACTTCTCCCTTCTATAACACAACTTCAACACTAACACTTCTCCCTTCTATAACACGCCTTCAACACGAACTAACACTTCTCCCTTCTATAACACGCCTTCAACACTAACTAACACCTCTCCCTTCTATAACACACCTTCAACACTAACTAACACCTCTCCCTTCTATAACACACCTTCAACACTAACTAACACTTCTCCCTTCTATAACACACCTTCAACACTAACTAACACTTCTCCCTTCTATAACACACCTTCAACACTAACTAACACTTCTCCCTTCTATAACACACCTTCAACACTAACTAACACTTCTCCCTTCTATAACACACCTTCAACACTAACTAACGCTTCTCCCTTCTATAACACGCCTTCAACACTAACTAACACCTCTCCCTTCTATAACACACCTTCAACACTAACTAACACCTCTCCCTTCTATAACACACCTTCAACACTAACTAACATTTCTCCCTTCTATAACACACCGTCAACACTAACTAACACTTCTCCCTTCTATAACACACCTTCAACACTAACTAACGCTTCTCCCTTCTATAACACACCTTCAACACTAACTAACACCTCTCCCTTCTATAACACACCTTCAACACTAACTAACACTTCTCCCTTCTATAACACACCTTCACCACTAACTAACACTTATCCCTTCTATAACACGCCTTCAACACTATACTGACACCACCCCTCCCCCCCACTACCTTCTACACACTGACACCCCCCACCCCACCCCCCCCCACTACCTTCTACACACTGACACCCCCCCCCCCCCCCCACTACCTTCTACTTCTACACACTGACACCCCCCCACTACCTTCTACTTCTACACACTGACACCCCCCCCACTACCTTCTACTTCTACACACTGACACCCCCCCACTACCTTCTACTTCTACACACTGACACCCCCCCACTACCTTCTACACACTGACACCCCCCCCCCCACTACCTTCTACACACTGACACCCCCCCACTACCTTCTACTTCTACACACTGACACCCCCCCCACTACCTTCTACTTCTACACACTGACACCCCCCCACTACCTTCTACTTCTACACACTGACACCCCCCCACTACCTTCTACACACTGACACCCCCCCCCCCACTACCTTCTACACACTGACACCCCCCCCCCCACTACCTTCTACACACTGACCCCCCCCCCCCCCACTACCTTCTACTTCTACACACTGACACCAACAACCCCCCCCCCCCACTACCTTCTACACCCCCCCCCCCCCACTACCTTCTACACACTGACACCCCCCCCCCCCCCACTACCTTCTACTTCTACACACTGACACCAACACCCCCCCCCCCACTACCTTCTACACACTGACACCAACACCCCCCCCCCCCACTACCTTCTACACACTGACACCAACACCCCCCCCCCACTACCTTCTACATACTGATACCAACACCCCCCCCCCCCCCACTACCTTCTACACACTGACACCAACAGCCCCCCCTCCCCACTACCTTCTACACACTGACACCCCCCACCCCCCCACTACCTTCTACACACGGACACCAACTACTTCTGTCCATCGTCCTACGGGGTATAGGGTTCCTTTGGGCCCCAGACACAGGAACCTGCTCAGTATGATGTTGGGTGGAGGCCAACTGGCCGGATGACAGTCAATGAATTGCCACCATAAATAATTAATTGACAGAGTAATTAAGAGCAATCTCAAAGTTTCAGAAAGCAGAGTTCTACCTCTTCCACCACGAGCATCTAGCATGGTGAGGTAGATAAAGGAAACACACACACACACACACACACACACACACACACACACACACACACACACACACACACACACACACACACACACACACACACACACACACACACACACACACCACATACACACACACACACACACACACACACTGCTGCTATGTCCAGCTACATACACACACACGTGTAGGCACACACACATTGCACCCTGTAATTGATGAGCTCATTTGCTTATGGTAATGGGAATAAATGGGAATCACACACATCGCATAACTTTAACTGTACTGTTACATCGTAATGGAATGTTACATCGTAATGGAAGGTTACATCGTAATGGAATGTTACATTGTACTGTTACATCATAATGTTACATCGTAATGGAATGTTACATCGTAATGGACTGTTACATTGTAATGTTACATCATAATGTTACATCGTAATGGAAGGTTACATCGTAATGGAATGTTACATTGTAATGTTACATCATAATGTTACATCGTAATGGAAGGTTACATCGTAATGGAATGTTACATTGTACTGTTACATCGTTCTGTTACACCGTAATGGAATGTTACATCGTACTGTTACATCGTGTGTGTGTGTGTGTGTATGTGTGTGTGTGTGTGTGTGTGTGTGTGTGTGTGTGTGTGTGTGTGTGTGTGTGTGTGTGTGTGTGTGTGTGTGTGTGTGTGTGTACAGGACCGAGGTAAAAAGCCCTGGTCCACACTGGAATGATCCTTCTGGTGTTAACTTGTATTAAAGATCCAGGCCTCCTGGTGAAGAGGCATAGCGACATCCTGAGTCCATCTGACACACACACACACACACACACACACACACACACACACACACACACACACACACACACACACACACACACACACACACACACACACACACACACACACACACACACACACACACACACACACACACACACACACCGACCATGCTAATGATGAACATGTGGATCTCTCCTTCAGACTCAGGACGGCATTATTTGGCGCATATTGTAATAATAAAATAGTACTAGATCAAAGACATGATTACTTCAGCGTTTGGGACCTTTTTATCCTTCCTAAGTTCCCCCACAGTTCTGCCCTTTTGAAATGCAGGGGCTGAGGCTGGTGTTGGGGTTGGGACTGGGGTAAAGGGCTGGAGACTTCATCATGTCTCCTCTCCTTCCAGGGGCTGAGGCTGGTGTTGGGGTTGGGACTGGGGTAAAGGCCTGGAGACTTCATCATGTCTCCTCTCCTTCCAGGGGCTGAGGCTGGTGTTGGGGTTGGGACTGGGGTAAAGGGCTAGAAACTTCATCATGTCTCCTCTCCTTCCACGGGCTGAGGCTGGTGTTGGGGTTGGGACTGGGGTAAAGGCCTGGAGACTTCATCATGTCTCCTGTCCTTCCAGGGGCTGAGGCTGGTGTTGGGGTTGGGACTGGGGTAAAGGGCTAGAGACTTCATCATGTCTCCTGTCCTTCCAGTGGCTGAGGCTGGTGTTGGGGTTGGGACTGGGGTAAAGGCCTGGAGACTTCATCATGTCTCCTGTCCTTCCAGGGGCTGAGGCTGGTGTTGGGGTTGGGACTGGGGTAAAGGGCTAGAGACTTCATCATGTCCGCTGTCCTTCCAGGGGCTGAGGCTGGTGTTGGGGTTGGGACTGGGGTAAAGGGCTGCAGACTTCATCATGTCTCCTGTCCTTCCAGGGGCTGAGGCTGGTGTTGGGGTTGGGACTGGGGTAAAGGGCTGCAGACTTCATCATGTCTCCTCTCCTTCCAGGGGCTGAGGCTGGTGTTGGGGTTGGGACTGGGGTAAAGGCCTGGAGACTTCATCATGTCTCCTCTACTTCCAGGCCGTATTTGTAAACAATTATTTGTTCTTAATTGACTCGCCAAGATAAATAAACGGTAAATAAATAAAATACATCCAAAAAAGTGTATTGATAGATTTACTGGAGATTGTGATCCTGGGCAGGAGGTGGTGGATATAGGGGTAGAGGCCCTGGGCAGGAGGTGTTGGCATGAGGTACATGGTGGGTGGTTTAGACAGTGGCTGGTTCTGGGTATAGGGGTAGAGGTTCTGGGTATAGGGGTAGAGGTTCTGGGTATAGGGGTAGAGGATGGTTCTGGGTATAGGGGTAGAGGATGGTTCTGGGTATAGGGGTAGAGGATGGTTCTGGGTATTGGGTAGAGGATGTTTCTGGGTATTGGGTAGAGGATGGTTATGGGTATTGGGTAGAGGCTAGAGGATGGTTATGGGTATTGGGTAGAGGATGGTTCTGGGTATAGGGTAGAGGATGGTTCTGGGTATATTGGTAGAGGATGGTTCTGGGTATTGGGTAGAGGCTAGAGGATGGTTCTGGGTATATTGGTAGAGGATGGTTCTGGGTATTGGGTAGAAGATGGTTCTGGGTATATTGGTAGAGGATGGTTCTGGGTATTGGGTAGAGGATGGTTCTGGGTATTGGATAGAGGATGGTTCTGGGTATAGGGTAGAGGATGGTTCTGGGTATAGGGGTAGAGGATGGTTCTGGGTATAGGGGTAGAGGATGGTTCTGGGTATTGGGTAGAGGATGTTTCTGGGTATTGGGTAGAGGATGGTTATGGGTATTGGGTAGAGGCTAGAGGATGGTTATGGGTATTGGGTAGAGGATGGTTCTGGGTATAGGGTAGAGGATGGTTCTGGGTATATTGGTAGAGGATGGTTCTGGGTATTGGGTAGAGGATGGTTCTGGGTATATTGGTAGAGGATGGTTCTGGGTATTGGGTAGAGGATGGTTCTGGGTATTGGATAGAGGATGGTTCTGGGTATAGGGTAGAGGATGGTTCTGGGTATAGGGTAGAGGATGGTTCTGGGTATTGGGTAGAGGATGGTTCTGGGTATTGGGTAGAGGATGGTTCTGGGTATTGGGTAGAGGATGGTTCTGGGTATTGGATAGAGGATGGTTCTGGGTATAGGGTAGAGGATGGTTCTGGGTATAGGGTAGAGGATGGTTCTGGGTATTGGGTAGAGGATGGTTCTGGGTATTGGGTAGAGTGTAGAGGATGGTTCTGGGTATAGGGTAGAGGATGGTTCTGGGTAGAGGATAGAGGATGGTTCTGGGTATAGGGTAGAGGATGGTTCTGGGTATTGGGTAGAGGATGGTTCTGGGTATATTGGTAGAGGATGGTTCTGGGTATTGGGTAGAGGATGGTTCTGGGTATTGGATAGAGGATGGTTCTGGGTATAGGGTAGAGGATGGTTCTGGGTAGAGGATAGAGGATGGTTCTGGGTATTGGGTAGAGTGTAGAGGATGGTTCTGGGTATAGGGTAGAGGATGGTTCTGGGTAGAGGATAGAGGATGGTTCTGGGTAGAGTGTAGAGGATGGTTCTGGGTATAGGGTAGAGGATGGTTCTGGGTAGAGGATAGAGGATGGTTCTGCGTAGAGGGTAGAGGATGGTTCTGGGTAGAAGGTAGAGGATGGTTCTGGGTAGAGGTTGGTTCTGGGTAGAGGACAGAGGATGGTTCTGGGTAGAGGACAGAGGATGGTTCTGGGTATTGGGTAGAGGATGGTTCTGGGTATTGGGTAGAGGGTAGAGGATGGTTCTGGGTATTGGGTATTAGGTAGAGGATGGTTCTGGGTAGAGGATGGTTCTGGGTAGAGGATGGTTCTGGGTAGAGGATGGTTCTGGGTAGAGGATGGTTCTGGGTATTGGGTAGAGGATGGTTCTGGGTAGAGGATAGAGTGTAGAGGATGATTCTGGGTATTGGGTAGAGTGTAGAGGGTGGTTCTGGGTATTGGGTAGAGGATGGTTCTGGGTATTGGGGTAGAGGATGGTTCTGGGTATTGGGTAGAGGATGGTTCTGGGTAGATGATAGAGGATGGTTCTGGGTAGAAGGTAGATGATGGTTCTGGGTATAAGGTAGAGGATGGTTCTGGGTAGAGGATAGAGGATGGTCCTGGGTATTGGGTAGAGTGTAGAGGATGGTTCTGGGTATTGGGTAGAGTGTAGAGGATGGTCCTGGGTATTGGGTAGAGTGTATAGGATGGTTCTGGGTATTGGGTAGAGTGTAGAGGATGGTTCTGGGTATTGGGTAGAGTGTAGAGGATGGTTCTGGGTATTGGGTAGAGTGTAGAGGATGGTTCTGGGTATTGGGTAGAGTGTAGAGGATGGTTCTGGGTATTAGGTAGAGTGTAGAGGATGGTTCTGGGTATTGGGTAGAGTGTAGAGGATGGTTCTGGGTATTGGGTAGAGTGTAGAGGATGGTTCTGGGTATTGGGTAGAGTGTAGAGGATGGTTCTGGGTATTGGGTAGAGTGTAGAGGATGGTTCTGGGTATTGGGTAGAGTGTAGAGGATGGTTCTGGGTATTGGGTAGAGTGTAGAGGATGGTTCTGGGTATTGGGTAGAGTGTAGAGGATGGTTCTGGGTATTGGGTAGAGTGTAGAGGATGGTTCTGGGTATTGGGTAGAGTGTAGAGGATGGTTCTGGGTATTGGGTAGAGTGTAGAGGATGGTTCTGGGTATTGGGTAGAGTGTAGAGGATGGTTCTGGGTATAGGGCAAAGGCTGGGGCTGAGACTGTACTTGGGTTCGTTGTGCGACCCGTTCGTCTACAACTGGGCCCCAAGGCCAGTCCATTCAGTGTTTTTTTGTGTGCTGAGAACAAACAGAAGGCACACAGGAGAAGGAAGGCTAGACTGACCTGTTTCTATTCATCACCGTAGCACAGCTAACACTCAGCCAACACCACACACACACACACACACACACACACACACACACACACACACACACACACACACACACACACACACACACACACACACACACACACACACACACACACACACACACACACACACACACACACACACACACACAGACATACACACACACACACACATACACACACACACACACGCACCCACATACGCACGTACGCACACACACATACACATATGTGAGTGTTTGTGTGTGTGTGTGTGTGTGTGTGTGTGTGTGTGTGTGTGTGTGTGTGTGTGTGTGTGTGTGTGTGTGTGTGTGTGTGTGTGTGTGTGAGTGTGTGAGTTAACACAGAGGTCTGCTAACATAAAGATCTATTTACAGCAGACACAGAGGATGGTTAGCTAGCTCACACTAGGAGTTCAGAACAGGACTACAATAGTGTTTGACAAGCTAAGGCACAGAGAAATCATTTAAATTGAGTCAAAACAGCAAAACAATGAGGGCTGCAAATTTAGAATCAACGCAAACTTGCAAATATATAAGCTATCTCTCCAAGGCCAAAAAACAATACACAAAATAGTATATACTGTTTACATTGTCGCTCAGAAAAAACCCTCTCAGTCCCATCAAACCACCTACCAGAAGTATCTGTCGTAGTAGTTCTGTAACACAGAATAACTATGTGGTTTAAGATAGGGTTTAGACCACTTTACTGTCACTGTGTCCCAAATGGTGGCCTTCTTCCTTATATATGGAGAATTGGGGTGCCATTTGGGACACAGCCTGTGAGCCCCTGCCCCACACAGCACGGCACAGCTAGGAATGACCTATTTCAATGGGATTTTCTCCCTCCCCTTTCACTTCCATAATGAGAGAGAGAGAGAGAGAGAGAGAGAGAGAGAGAGACGACAAAGCAAGAGAGAGACACTGGTCTTCCCTCTTGACTGGTCTTGGCTAGAGTGGATTAGTAAAGTGTCACTTTCATCGACAGTTAGGAGAGAGGCGTGAGGGACCCACACAATTTCATCCACAGTTAGGAGAGAGGGGGGAGGGACCAACACGATGTCATCCACAGTTAGGAGAGAGGCGTGAGGGACCCACACGATTTCATCGACAGTTAGGAGAGAGGCGTGAGGGACCCACACGATTTCATCCACAGTTAGGAGAGAGGCGTGAGGGACCCACACGATTTCATCCACAGTTAGGAGAGAGGCGTGAGGGACCCACACGATTTCATCCACCGATAGGAGAGAGGCGTGAGGGACCCACACGATTTCATCCTCCGATAGGAGAGAGGTGTGAGGAACCAACACGATTTCATCCACCGATAGGAGAGAGGTGTGAGGGATCCACACGATTTCATCCACAGTTAGGAGGGAGGCGTGAGGAACCAACACGATTTCATCCACCGATAGGAGAGAGGCGTGAGGGACCCACACAATTTCATCCACAGTTAGGAGAGAGACATGAGGGACCCACACGATTTCATCCACCGTTAGGAGAGAGGCGTGAGGGACCCACACGATTTCATCCACCGTTAGGAGAGAGGCGTGAGGGACCAACACGGTTTCTTCCACCGTTAGGAGAGAGACGTGAGGGACCAACACGAATTCATCCACAGTTAGGAGAGAGGCGTGAGGGATCCACACGGTTTCATCCACCGTTAGGAGAGAGGCGTGAGGGACCCACACGATTTCATCCACCGTTAGGAGAGAGGCGTGAGGGATCCACACGGTTTCATCCACCGTTAGGAGAGAGACGTGAGGGACAAACACGAATTCATCCACAGTTAGGAGAGAGGCGTGTGTGATCCACACGGTTTCATCCACAGAATCGAAGGAAAGAGGGACCTATGTGAATTAATTACAAGAGAGACTGAATCCTCTCCTTTCATATTCTCCCTCCTCTCTCTCCTGGCACAGACTGGCAAGGCCTCAGTCACCGGGCGACCCTGATCTGGGAACATCACTGCCACCGGAAAGAAACAGGCTGCTTCACAAAAGGGACCCTATTCTCGATATAGTGCACTACAATCGACCAGGGCCCATAGGGATCTAATCAAAAGTAGTGCACTATATAGGGAATAGGGTTCCATAGGGCTCTAATCAAAAGTAGTGCACTATATAGGGAATAGGGTTCCATAGGGCCCTAATCAAAAGTAGTGCACTATATAGGGAATATGGTTCCATTTGGGATGCGTAGCCCCACACTTCCCAGCTGCTTTGTGTGGAAATCCCACTTATCCCAGGAATGCTTCTAAAGGGTAATTCTCTGCCCCAACCCGGCCCGACTGGCTTGTCCATATGGCCGGGTCTCTGTCCGTGTCGTACCTTGTTCTGGCCACTCTACCAACAATGGATCAATGGATTATCTAGCTAACGTTATCGCTACACGTTGAAAAGAACACAAATCTAAACAGACTCACAGTACTCTGTCATTGAGGACGAGGGGGAGAAAACCGACACGAGATGATGACTAGATGAAGTATAGGAACACATCTAGGCTACGGCTTTAACATGTCGTAAAGAATCAGAATCATACAAACTGTATATTACCAACAGATATTATTAGGGAATGGGTACATTATTAGATCGTCAGTTTATACAATTAGTCAAATAGTAACTGACCTTCGAAATATATTTTCTCCTTCATATGGTTCAGTTTATATCTCCTATCACAATTAAGGATGAATTTCTGATACATTTCACATGATATTATAATAATGATAATAGTATTGATACTAATTAAATACTAGTAAATATTCCTTTGTGTTCTGAAAGGAAGCTTGAAATTCTACTAAAAAATTAAATAAAAATACGTGCTCTCAAAAAACAAAATATGATTTTATGTACAATTTACGGTACCAAGCAAAATAAGTTGAAACTTGATGTTTAGCAGTTGCCAATGCTCTTATATATTTGCAAGACAACTTACCTTTGGTGGGCAAATGTAGTTTTATCTATCTATCTTTTATTTAATTTAAAAAATCAGACACATTCAGTCCAGTCAAGTCCTCACAGATAGCACATTTACACAGTAGACAAAAACTACAATCTCCATGGCCTGCTAAAGTATAACCTGTAAACTCCTTTCAGAACAATGTAGGCTGATTTCACACACAACTACCTGAGTATTTATACACCATTTAAACTGTTCTACCATCCTGTACTGTAATTCCAGCCGTACAGGATGGACAAACCGCGTGACGTCGAACGGACTGACAATTACTATAGTTCAGTTCATGTTAACAACTTGGTCCTATGATTTGGGTCGTCACAAATACAATGAGCTAACACACACACACACAGAAATACACTACGGTAGAAAATTACTTCTGCATAAAGTAATTCATTGACAATATTAACAATAAAAATGGTATAAACTAATTATAATTATTAAGTATGTTTTCATGTTCTATATTTATTATTGTTATTATGTTGTAATTAATACCTTCTAATTATTATTGTAAAATGTATTTAACCTAAATCTCCAACAATAATGATGGTGAAATTATATATCAGTTTAGTGAAACAAATGATAAGAATTACTCAGTATAATAACACTCCATTGATATAAAATAGACAAGCGAATTACAACAATAATATAGATTAAATAAAAATCAACTCCTTTCCAAATCAATGAACAAATTGTTTTGTATTATCTAATAATTATAATTAATTCTAAATTAATTAATCTAGTATTGACAATTAAATACATAGTTAAAACAAAATTAAAACAATTGGTGATTCAGTTTTCGTACTTTCGCAGGTTTATTTATAAAATTCCAAATTAGTAGTAAAGATTTGGCACTAACCCTAACTAGATTCTACAACGTAGCTAGTTAGGGAGAAGAATATTCAAAGGTTTCTCTTAGCATAACAATACATAATGGGCAGCAGCAGCAGCTCTGCTTAGAATGGGGTTGTGGAGAGAGAGAGACAGAGAGGCCTTTTGTTTTTCTTCTTCTCTTGTTGACTCATTAGGCAGAAGGTCTGTAGGGCTGCTCCTCTCCTCTCCCCTCCTCTCCCCTCCTCTCCTCTCCTCTCCTCTCCTCTCCTCTCCTCTCCTCTCCTCTCCTCTCCTCTCCTCTCCTCCAGCTCCCAGCAGCTCCTCCAGACCAGCTACCGCCACCGTTTTCGGCTTAGACTTAGAACAACAACCCACCGCCACCCCTTGTCTGACTTCTACAACGGCAACCTTCCTTGGTTGACTCGTCAAAAATAACAAACGTCAACAAGGCCCCCCCCCCCCCCCCCCCCAAAAAAGAACTTAAACCTATTGAAAGGGTTTTCTCCAGGATGTAACACAAATGTGTGTGTGTTTTATTTTTTTATCCGTCGCCAAACGAATGCACAGCACAAACAACCCCATGCAGCAAGATGCTTGGCACGGAATCAAGAACGGTACAAAGCGCCCGTCCAGGGTCCGTGGTATACAATGCCCCGCCGTATCATCAACAAAAATCTGATTGTATGGCTGCCGTACAAAGACGGCACTGTTTTTATCAAATGGGGCACGGCGGTGCCAACTTGGTCGGAGGGGTACGCCACCGTACGTATGCCACCCTCGTCCCTGGCATGGCGCAGAGAAAAGGCCCAGGCGGGAACGTACAGACTCGTACGCTAGGCGGGGGAAACGTCAGCCGCCAACCGCCGGTTGGACTTTGTCCGTCTGTTGTAAATAGTGAGAAACTCAGAACAGGGACAAAAATGGGCTACATGTGTAGTTCTGAACAGGCCCACATGAACTAAGCATTTATCTACATTGAAAAAAAAACAAGGCCTCATATTCAATAAATTGAACAAATTTCCTATCCATTTTTGGTTGGGTATAAATATATATTTCAGGATTTTTTTAATAATAAATGTCTATAAAAAGAAACGATGCTCAAAATTTAAAAAGAAAAAATATATATATATTTGTAAATACAAAAATACACACAAAAAAAATAAATGATGATGGGAGCACCTAACATTTAAAAAATATGCAATATTAAAATGTGTCATTATTATAAAACAAATATAATAATCCATAAAAGGCAAACAAGACAAATAATGGAGGATGATCACAACATGGATATACAATCAAACTAAAATCCCCCGACTTTACCAAGAGAAATAAAAGCCTTTCCCTCTTAATACAAACATGACGTGTGGTCAGTAGAGAACACGGTGAGTGGAACAGAGCAGACACGTGGATCTTCTGATTCAACTCTAGCGATAGACACTACAGAAAGAGGACCTTCTGTGAGGCGCTGCCTCGTCTACCTGCTCTCTGATGGCTTCCTGTTCTCTACTCCTGACTGATTAGTATCAGATGCTGAAGAAGCTGCATAGTGTAGTGTAGACTGACCCTTAACACACCTTTTCACTCTCCCTTTCATTTCCTCTCTATCTCTCTATTTCTGGGAGCATCGTGAACGGGACAAACATCTGAACAACTACGATTCTTTTAACCCCCCCAAAAAAACAAGGCTTTTAATATAGGCTGACTTTTATGATATTACACAGCTCTCTTTCAGGAATATCACAAGCAGAATTTCACAAATTTACATTCAATCAAATTAGCCCTGTTCCCAATGCTTCCTTACACAGTATTTTCATTTAAGATTATTGAACATAATTCAACCATCTACAATGTTAACAGCTGCAAATAGAAAGCAGATTACCAGCATCAAACAAAGCTGCTGGATAGAGAGGTTTAATATACTAGACTGACCAGCATCAAACAATAATATACTAGACTGACCAGCATCAAACAATAATATACTAGACTGACCAGCATCAAACAATAATATACTAGACTGACCAGCATCAAACAATAATATACTAGACTGACCAGCATCAAACAATAATATACTAGACTGACCAGCATCAAACAATAATATACTAGACTGACCAGCATCAAACAATAATATACTAGACTGACCAGCGTGGGTTAACAATACGTAGATATAGAGAGGTTTAATATACTAGACTGACCAGCGTGGGTTAACAACATGTAGATATAGAGAGGTTTAATATACTAGACTGAACAACATGTAGATATAGAGAGGTTTAATATACTAGACTGACCAATATGTAGATATAGAGAGGTTTAATATACTAGACTGACCAGCATCAAACAAAGCTGCTGGATAGAGAGGTTTAATATACTAGACTGACCAGCATCAAACAAAGCTGCTGGATAGAGAGGTTTAATATACTAGACTGACCAGCATCAAACAAAGCTGCTGGATAGAGAGGTTTAATATACTAGACTGACCAGCATCAAACAAAGCTGCTGGATAGAGAGGTTTAATATACTAGACTGACCAGCGTGGGTTAACAACATGTAGATATAGAGAGGTTTAATATACTAGACTGACCAGCGTGGGTTAACAATACGTAGATATAGAGGTTTAATATACTAGACTGACCAGCGTGGGTTAACAATACGTAGATAGAGAGGTTTAATATACTAGACTGACCAGCGTGGGTTAACAACATGTAGATATAGAGAGGTTTAATATACTAGACTGACCAGCGTGGGTTAACAACATGTAGATATAGAGAGGTTTAATATACTAGACTGACCAGCGTGGGTTAACAATACGTAGATATAGAGAGGTTTAATATACTAGACTGACCAGCGTGGGTTAACAACATGTAGATATATAGAGGTTTAATATACTAGACTGACCAGCGTGGGTTAACAACATGTAGATATAGAGAGGTTTAATATACTAGACTGACCAGCGTGGGTTAACAACATGTAGATATAGAGAGGTTTAATATACTAGACTGACCAGCGTGGGTTAACAACATGTAGATATAGAGAGGTTTAATATACTAGACTGACCAGCGTGGGTTAACAACATGTAGATATAGAGAGGTTTAATATACTAGACTGACCAGCGTGGGTTAACAACATGTAGATATAGAGAGGTTTAATATACTAGACTGACCAGCGTGGGTTAACAACATGTAGATATAGAGAGGTTTAATATACTAGACTGACCAGCGTGGGTTAACAACATGTAGATATAGAGAGGTTTAATATACTAGACTGACCAGCGTGGGTTAACAACATGTAGATATAGAGGTTTAATATACTAGACTTAACAACATGTAGATATAGAGAGGTTTAATATACTAGACTGACCAGCGTGGGTTAACAACATGTAGATATAGAGGTTTAATATACTAGACTGACCAGCGTGGGTTAACAATACGTAGATATAGAGAGGTTTAATATACTAGACTAAACAATATGTAGATATAGAGGTTTAATATACTAGACTGACCAGCGTGGGTTAACAATACGTAGATATAGAGAGGTTTAATATACTAGACTGAACAACATGTAGATATAGAGAGGTTTAATATACTAGACTGACCAGCGTGGGTTAACAACATGTAGATATAGAGGTTTAATATACTAGACTGACCAGCGTGGGTTAACAATACGTAGATATAGAGAGGTTTAATATACTAGACTGAACAACATGTAGATATAGAGAGGTTTAATATACTAGACTGACCAGCATGAGTTAACACCATGTAGATATAGAGAGGTTTAATATACTAGACTGACCAGCGTGAGTTAACACCATGTAGATATAGAGGTTTAATATACTAGACTGACCAGCGTGGGTTAACAACATGTAGATATATAGAGGTTTAATATACTAGACTGACCAGCGTGGGTTAACAATATGTAGATATAGAGAGGTTTAATATACTAGACTGACCAGCGTGGGTTAACAACATGTAGATATATAGAGGTTTAATATACTAGACTGACCAGCGTGGTTTAACAATATGTAGATATAGAGAGGTTTAATATACTAGACTGACCAGCGTGGGTTAACAATATGTAGATATAGAGAGGTTTAATATACTAGACTGACCAGCATGAGTTAACACCATGTAGATATAGAGGTTTAATATACTAGACTGACCAGCGTGGGTTAACAACATGTAGATATAGAGAGGTTTAATATACTAGACTGACCAGCGTGGGTTAACAATACGTAGATATAGAGAGGTTTAATATACTAGACTGACCAGCATGGATTAACAACATGTAGATATAGAGGTTTAATATACTAGACTGAACAACATGTAGATATATAGAGGTTTAATATACTAGACTGACCAGCATGGATTAACAACATGTAGATATAGAGGTTTAATATACTAGACTGAACAACATGTATATATATAGAGGTTTAATATACTAGACTGACCAGCGTGGGTTAACAATACGTAGATATAGAGAGGTTTAATATACTAGACTGACCAGCATGGATTAACAACATGTAGATATAGAGGTTTAATATACTAGACTGAACAACATGTAGATATATAGAGGTTTAATATACTAGACTGACCAGCATGGATTAACAACATGTAGATATAGAGGTTTAATATACTAGACTGAACAACATGTAGATATATAGAGGTTTAATATACTAGACTGACCAGCGATAGTGCTTGTTTAAAACATCTGAGTCCCTCTCTCTCCAGTACATGTGGACAACACACTAGCCTAGGTATCGTCGCTACGTTTCTTTTTAAGCAGATCAACAAACAAAATCAACAAACAAACAAACCGTGACCGGAATTAAATAACAACAACAAATTCTATAATTACGTGAGAGTTTTTTTGTCATTAAAATGACGTAACTAAGACCTTATCCCTGAGAGAGTCTGATAAAAAAAAATAAAAAAAAATGTCCCCTCGAAGTAGAAAACACGTCTACAGTTGAAGACAGTTGACTTACCGCTTTGCCGTTGTAGTAATACATCAAGGAACCTCCAGTCATTCCTGGGATGGTGTACGCACAATACATGGTTGTATTAGTCTTTTCTGCCCCACTCTTCAGTAACACTCAAACAACTTTTACTTCTAACTCGCTGTCCCCCCTTTTTTTTTCTCACAACAATTCCTTCAGTGTCATTTTCCCATATGGCCAGGCCAAGCGTGGTGGATACACAAAGCAGGGAGAAACCATTTCTGACGTTGGGATACGGGAGGGGAGGAGAGGAGAGAAGGAGGGAGGAGAGAGGGGAGGGGGGGATTGACTCGACTCTTCCTCTTCATGTGGCCCTCCCCCTCCCTTCCTCCCTCCCTCCTTCCTCTCTCACACGCTCTATCTCTCTTTCGTGCACACACACACATTCACTATATCCTCTCTCTCTCTGTACAGATTTCTCTCTCTCTCTCTCTCTCTCTCTCTCTCTCTCTCTCTCTCTCTCTCTCTCTCTCTCTCTCTCTCTCTCTCTCTCTCTCGCTCTCTCTCTCTCTCTGTCTCTCTCTCTCTCTCTCTCTTGTCTCTCTCTCTCTCTCTCTGTCTCTCTCTCTCTCTCTCTGTACAACTCTCTCTCTCTCTCTCTCTCTGTACAGCTCGCTCTCTATCTCTCTCTCTCTGTACAACTCTCTCTCTCTCTCTCTCTCTGTACAGCTCTCTCTCTCTCTCTCTCTCTCTCTCTCTCTCTCTCTCTCTGTCTCTCTCTCTCTGTACAGCTCTCTCTCTCTCTCTCTCTGTACAGCTCTCTCCCTCTCTCTCTCTCTCTGTACAGCTCTCTCTCTCTCTCCCTCTATATATATATATCTCACTCTATCTCTCTCTATATATATATATATACATATGTATAACTCTGTCTCTCTCTATATACAGTTGAAGTCAGAGGTTTACAAACACCTTAACCAAATACCTTTAAACTCAGTTTTTCACAATTCCTGACATTTAATCCTAGTAAAAATTAGGTCTTAGGTCAGTTAGGATCACCACTGTATTTTAAGAATGTGAAATGTCAGAATAATAGTAGAGAGAATGATTTATTTCAGCTTTTATTTCTTTCATCACATTCCCAGTGAGTCAGAAGTTTACAATTTGGTAGCATTGCCTTTAAATTGTTTAACTTGGGTCAAACGTTTTGGGTAGCCTTCCACAAGCTTCCCGCAATACGTAGGTGAATTTTGGCCCATTCCTCCTGACAGAGCTGGTGTAACTGAGTCAGGTTTGTAGGCCTCCTTGCTCGCACACGCTTTTTCAGTTCTGCCCACACATTTTCTATAGGATTGAGGTCAGGGCTTTGTGATGGCCACTCCAATACCTTGACTTTGTTGTCCTTAAGCCATTTTGCCACAACTTTGGAAGTATGCTTGGGGTCATTGTCCATTTGGAAGACCCATTTGCGACCAAGCTTTAACTTCCTGACTGATGTCTTGAGATGTTGCTCAATATATCCACATAATTTTCCTGCCTCATGATGCCATCTATTTTGTGAAGTGCACCAGTCCCTCCTGCAGCAAAGCACCCCCACAACATGATCCTGCCACCCCCGTGCTTCACGGTTGGGATGGTGTTCTACGGCTTGCAAGCCTCCCCCTTTTCCTCCAAACATAACGATGGTCATTATGGCCAAACAGTTCTATTTTTGTTTCATCAGACCAGAGGACATTTCTCCAAAAAGTACGATCTTTGTCCCTATGTGCAGTTGCAAACCTGGATTTTTTATGGCGGTTTTGGAGCAGTGGCTTCTTCCTTGCTGAGCGGCCTTTCAGGCTATGACGATATAGGATTCGTTTTACTGTAGATATAGATACTTTTGTACCTGTTTCCTCCAGCATCTTCACAAGGTCCTTTGCTGGTGTTCTGGGATTAATTTGCACCAAAGTACGTTCATCTCTAGAAGACAGAACGTGTCTCCTTCCTGAGCGGTATGACGGCTGCGTGGTCCCATGGTGTTTATACTTGTGTACTATTGTTTGTACAGATGAATGTGGTACCTTCAGGCGTTTGGAAATTGCTCCCAAGGATGAACCAGACTTGTGAAGGTCTACAATTTATTTTCTGAGGTTTTTGCTGATTTCTTTTGATTTTCCCATGATGTCAAACAATGAGGCACTGAGTTTGAAGGTAGGCCTTGAAATACATCCATAGGTACACCTCCAATTGACTCAAATTATGTCAATTAGCCTATCATGTCAATTAGCCTATCAGAAGCTTCTTAAGCATGACAGAATTTTCTGTAATTTTCCCAGCTGTTTAAAAGCACAGTCAACTTAGTGTATGTAAACTTCTGACCCACTGGAATTGTGATACAGTGAATTATAAGTGAAATAATCTGTCTGTAAACAATTGTTGGTAAAATTACTTGTGTCATGCACAAAGTAGATGTCCTAACCAACTTGCTAAAACCATAGTTTGTTAACAAGAAATGTGTAGAGTGGTTGAAAAACGAGTTTTAATGACTCCAACCTAAGTGTATGTAACTTCCGACTGTATCTCTCTCTCTCTCTCTCTCTCTCTCTCTCTCTCTCTCTCTCTCTCTCTCTCTCTCTCTCTCTCTCTCTCTCTCTCTCTCTCTCTCTCTCTCTCTCTCTCTCTCTCTCTCTCTCTCTCTCTCTCTCTCTCTCTCTCTCTCTCTCTCTCTCTCTCTCTCTCTCTCTCTCTCATATATATATATATACTGTATATAGAGGGAGATTATATATATATATAGAGAGAGATAGGGAGAGAGATATATGCAAATAAAGCCCTACATTGAAATATAATTGAATTTATATATATATATATACAGTGGGGAGAACAAGTATTTGATACACTGCCGATTTTGAAGGTTTTCCTACTTACAAAGCATGTAGAGGTCTGTAATTTTTATCATAGGTACACTTCAACTGTGAGAGACGGAATCCAGAAAAATCCAGAAAATCACATTGTATGATTTTTAAATAATTAATTTGCATTTTATTGCATGACATAAGTATTTGATCACCTACCAACCAGTAAGAATTCCGGCTCTCACAGACCTGTTAGTTTTTCTTTAAGAAGCCCTCCTGTTCTCCACTCATTACCTGTATTAACTGCACCTGTTTGAACTCGTTACCTGTATAAAAGACACCTGTCCACACACTCAATCAAACAGATTCCAACCTCTCCACAATGGCCAAGACCAGAGAGCTGTGTAAGGACATCAGGGATAAAATTGTAGACCTGCACAAGGCTGGGATGGGCTACAGGACAATAGGCAAGCAGCTTGGTGAGAAGGAAACAACTGTTGGCGCAATTATTAGAAAATGGAAGAAGTTCAAGATGACGGTCAATCACCCTCGGTCTGGGGCTCCATGCAAGATTTCACCTCGTGGGGCATCAATGATCATGAGGAAGGTGAGGGATCAGCCCAGAACTACACGGCAGGACCTGGTCAATGACCTGAAGAGAGCTGGGACCACAGTCTCAAAGAAAACCATTAGTAACACACTACGCCGTCATGGATTAAAATCCTGCAGCGCACGCAAGGTCCCCCTGCTTAAGCCAGTGCATGTCCAGGTCTGTCTGAAGTTTGCCAATGACCATCTGGATGATCCAGAGGAGGAATGGGAGAAGGTCATGTGGTCTGATGAGACAAAAATAGAGCTTTTTGGTCTAACTCCACTCGCCGTGTTTGGAGGAAGAAGAAGTATGAGTACAACCCCAAGAACACCATCCCAACCGTGAAGCATGGAGGTGGAAACATCATTCTTTGGGGATTCTTTTCTGCAAAGGGGACAGGACGACTGCACCGTATTGAGGGGAGGATGGATGGGGCCATGTATCGCGAGATCTTGGCCAACAACCTCCTTCCCTCAGTAAGAGCATTGAAGATGGGTCGTGGCTGGGTCTTCCAGCATGACAACGACACGAAGCACACAGCCATGGCAACTAAGGAGTGGCTCCGTAAGAAGCATCTCAAGGTCCTGGAGTGGCCTAGCCAGTCTCCAGACCTGAAACCAATAGGAAATCTTTGGAGGGAGCTGAAACTCCGTATTGCCCAGCGACAGCCCCGAAACCTGAAGGATCTGGAGAAGATTTGTAGGGAGGAGAGGGCCAAAATCCCTGCTGCAGTGTGTGCAAACCTGGTCAATAACTACAGGAAACGTATGATCTTTGTAATTGCAAACAAAGGTTTCTGTACCAAATATTAAGTTCTGCTTTTCTGATGTATCAAATACTTATGTCATGCAATAAAATGCAAATTAATTACTTAAAAATCATACAATGTGATTTTCTGGATTTTAGTTTTAGATTCCGTCTCTCACAGTTGAAGTGTACCTATGATAAAAATTACAGACCTCTACATGCTTTGTAAGTTGGAAAACCTGCAAAATCGGCAGTGTATCAAATACTTGTTCTCCCCACTGTATATATATATATTTAAACACACACCTGCTGACACCTATCTTGCCATAGTAAATCTGGAACCTATCCCTGCATCGTGCTACGTAGGTCGGCTTCTTTGAAGCAAACCAAATATGTGACCCGATTCAGGAAACTAGGTGTATGTCGCAAGTCACGACTTCACAGGAGAGCTGTTTGAACGTAAAACAATATATTTTTTATTTAAATGTGTTTTTTTGGGGCAGAAATTCCTTCTCGAACATGTGAACTTTCACGTGCCTTAATTTTAAACTTGTATGTCATCTGTAAATACAAATATAATTGTTAAATTACGAGCCTAGTTTGTTCAGCTACAGAAAAAGGGGGCAACCTTCCCACTAGCCATGATTGGCTGAGATAATGAGTGGGCTGGACATGCCGAGGGATGAGTTTGGATTGGTCTTCCATGTAGCATGTGTCTGTCTATTGGACCTGGTCAGTATGTGTAGGTAATCGTGTCGAACGCGGCTTTCTAAAATAAATGTATCATGTAGTAAAACTGCATAAACCTAATGTCAAGTTAAAGTGTACTGTTAGCTAGCTAACGTTAACTGGCTGGCTCGCTAGCTAACGTTATGTGTATGCTCTTCACTTTCCGGAGGACCGAGTTTTGAAATCAGTGGAATTCGAGTATGATAGCTAAGGAGAAGGAGAAAACACCTGCTTCCGGATTACATCTTCAAACTAAGGGCAACCGTGCATGGCATCAGACAGGAGACGCATCCAACCATGATGTATACTGGGAAGATTTTTAGATATTACACGTTTATAATTTTGAAAGAAAGTGTACTGTTAGCTAGTTAACGTTAGCTGTCTGGTTTGCTAGCTAACATTATGTGTATGATCTTATTATTCGTATCTCAGACACATTTGCTTGACTAGATATAGCCATAAAACCTGGTTGGTTAGCTACCTGCAGATTCATGCAGGGTAGTAACGTCATGACTTGTGATTATGGTCCATTGTTTAGCTAGCTAGCTAGCTACATGTCTTAACAAAAGACACCAGTCTAATTTTGACAAAGTATTTTCATTTCAAGTTAAAGTGTACTGTTAGCTAGCTAGCTAAACGTTATCTGGCTGGCCCGCTAACTAACATTACGTCATGCGTTGGGATTCATTGTTTACCTAGCTAGCTATCAAGCTACATTTCTTAACAAAAGACTCTCGTCGTAGTGTGCCAGAGTGCAGAATAAATGATACATTTTTGTACGCTCAACACCCGTTGAATATGTCCCGTGTCAGTTAACGTCAGCAACAAAGCGTAATTCAGTTGTTGCCAGCAGCAACAGTTACAGTCACCAACGCTCTGGATAACATGACAAAAGCATAACCAGCTCTGCTAGGGAGAGTAAAATGGTCAGAGTGGGGTGTTCTCTCATTATGTGTCTGGCAGTAGCTAGCCAATGTTAGCCAGTTAACTTGGGTGCTTGACTGTAGTTGTGAAGTCAGAGGTTTCGGAACAACCCCACTTATTGGCCAGAGCGTCCAGTATGTGCTCTAAACACGGAACCACAGATAAGAGAGATAGGGCGAGTAATGTTCAGTGAGCTGTTCTCTCTCTCTCTTAGATGTCTGGACGTAGCTGGCAAGTTAGTAGAGAACGGTTGGATCAACCCTTAAAGAGATGGGTGGGGCTAAAGCTTGAGAGGGTGTGAACGATGCTGAATGAGATGGGTGGGGCTAAAGCTTGAGAGGGTGTGAACGATGCTGAATGGGATGGGTGGGGCTAAAGCTTGAGAGGGTGTGAACGATGCTGAATGAGATGGGTGGGGCTAAAGCTTGAGAGGGTGTGAACGATGCTGAATGGGATGGGTGGGGCTAAAGCTTGAGAGGGTGTGAACGATGCTGAATGAGATGGGTGGGGCTAAAGCTTGAGAGGGTGTGAACGATGCTGAATGAGATGGGTGGGGCTAAAGCTTGAGAGGGTGTGAACGATGCTGAATGAGATGGGTGGGGCTAAAGCTTGAGAGGGTGTGAACGATGCTGAATGGGATGGGTGGGGCTAAAGCTTGAGAGGGTGTGAACGATGCTGAATGAGATGGGTGGGGCTAAAGCTTGAGAGGGTGTGAACGATGC